>NC_140054.1:387500-617500 GCF_963513975.1 Fringilla coelebs | reverse complement strand
AGGGAAGGGAAGGGGATTTTCCTGCTGATGTCCCAAAGATCCAGGCTGGCTGGAGTCTTTCCCAGCCTCAGTTCTCCCTTTTTCCAGCACTTTGTTGTGTCTGTTTGGACTAAAATATCTCCCGAGCAGAGACAGAGGGGGCTGGAAGGGGCAGTGCTGCCCTGGTCTGGTTGGGGGCATGGAAATTGCTCTGAACTCAATCCACCCAAATTCCAGGGCCTGAAGGGGCTCCAGGAGAGCTGCAGAGGGACTGGGGACAAGGATGGAGGGACAGGAGCCAGGGAATGGCTGCCAGTGCCAGAGGGCAGGGCTGGGTGGGATCTTGGGAATTGGGAATTGTTCCCTGGCAGGGTGGGCAGGGGCTGGGCTGGAATTGCCAGAGCAGCTGTGGCTGCCCCTGGATCCCTGGCAGTGCCCAAGGCCAGGCTGGACATTGGGGCTGGAGCACCTGGCACAGGGGGAGGTGTCCCTGCCATGGCAGGGGTGGGATGGGATGGGATGAGATGGGATGAGATGGGATGGGATGGGATGGGCTTTCAGGTCCCTTCCAACCCAAAGCACTCTGGGATTTCCTGATCTCAGCTGTGCTGCTCCCAGCCCTGTTCTCCTGGGAATTGTTCCCTGTTTCCTTCAGAGCTGTCCCAGCTCAGAAATCAACCCTGGGGCACAGCATTAATCTCATTTGGAGTATTAATGCCCCAAAACTGCAAATAATGCCCAGGGGAAGCAGGGAAGGAACCCTGTCTGTAACTGAAAATAACACCCAAGAGCTCTGCTGGAAAAAATCCCTGTCCCTGTGTCTGCAGGTGCCAGGCAGGATTGCAAAGGGCAAACACCCACGGACTGACTGCCCAGGGAGCTGCTCTGGCTGCTGGTCCATCCCATAATGACCATTTCCTACATCTGCTTTCACCAGCTGCTCACTCAGGTACCCTTGGGCTCGGGGAAGTTCCTAAGGAATTGGGCAAATGGAGGTGTCTGGGCAGAGCAGCAGAAGGAGCTGGGTCTGGAGCATCAAGTGGTTGCCTTGGCAGTGGCAGCGAGCGCGGAACGCCGGGTCCGGTCCTCGCCATCTGCACCAATAATCAAGGCTTCATTAGAAACCAGTATTTGTTGTAAATTAGAACATGTAATTAGAAAATGTGTCTGCTAATTGAGTCCCTTTGATGTAGTTCTCAAGATGTGTTGCTGATCCCACACAGAGCGGGTTTTTAATGCCTTTTATTTATCCACATTTCCCCCATTTATTGTTATTTGCAGCTCAAACTCTTTGCTGATCAGAAATATTCCGAAATTCATCGTGCAAAGAGCAGTGTCATTGGGGCTATTTATAAACACGGAGCTGGCACAAAATGCCATTCAGCAAATTCCTTTTTTTAGGTTGCTTCTCTCCACACCCCCTCCCCGCTCCTTTTTCCCTTTCCTTTATGTTTCCAACTACAAAACAAGAAGTTTCTATTTCCGCCGTGCCGAGCTGCAGGCAGGGAGTGGGGATACTGCAGTAGGTGGCACTCCTCCCTCTCCCTCAGCTCCACCAGGATTTTGCCTTCCTGGAGCTGCTGCCTCTCAGGAGGTGGGAATGTGATGCCTTGAACTCCTGTGCTCGCCCAGCATCCCTCAGCACTCTCAGAACAGTCCAAGGTGCAGAACCCAAGGGCATGGCTCATTCCTGGCAGGAATGATGTCACCTGGGCTCCCTGCAGCTCTAATTGGAGCTGGTGGCCTCTGATCCTGGCCCAGGAAGGCACCACATGCTCAGCTTGGGTGGGAAGTGGCCTCACCAAGCTCTGTCTGGGCTATTCCTGCTCCTGCCAAAGGGGTTGGAGCTTCTCGAGGAAGGGAGCACTGCAGACATGCAAAAAAAAAAAAAAAATCTTATTACCCTTATGTAAGCTGAAGGAATTAATTAAATAAATGCACAAAAATATCCTCTGAGGAAAACAGAACAGCCAGCCCAGATCTCAATTTCCTGAAATTGGCTCCAGCACCAAGTGGGGCCTTTCCAAGGCTTTACTCCTTGTAGGAAACATCCCCAGAGAGGGGAGAGGGAGGAAGTTTAACCCCTGAGGCTCTGCTCTCCCTGTCTGCTGGGGTGGCAGCTTCGTACTCTGGATTCCTGGCCATGAAGGGATGAAGGAGGGAGGAATGAGCCCCAAAGGGATTTTGCAGGGGGAAGCTGGATCAGCAGGAGGGATCCACAACCCCTGCCTGCTCTGTGCAGGCTGAGAGCACAGCAAAGGTTCTCCTGGAACTGCTCCAAGGGACCAGCAAGGAGCTGAAGGGACACCCCCAACCACCCAACCTGCCAGCACAAACAGAACCCAAGGAGCTGCTCTTTGTCCCTGGGAACAAGGGATTGCTGTCCTGGGTGTTTGTCCATCCCTGGGGCTACAGAGCCTCTCCAGCAGAGGAGCAGGAGGAGCAGAGGAGCCTTTCTGGAGGGAGCAGGGTGGGAACAATGACCCCCCTCTGCAGGATCTCGGAATCAGAGACCACCTCCCTGTGCTCTGGGAACCCTCAAACCCAGCTCAGCCCTGCAGGATTGGCTCAGGATTTGGGCCCCAGAGAAGGAAATGCTGCTGTTCCCAAAGCCCAGTGTGCCACCAGGCTGGAATCAGGAATCAGGAATTGCTGGAGACACGGGAGCACGGCAGAGGAGTTTAGTGTTCCTAATAAAAAAATCTAATTCCCCTAATCTGGAGGAAACACTAAAAGCTACATGCTACCAATTATTTCCTTCTAGTTTTAATTTACAGCAATCAGTTATAATGGATGAAATTAATTCTCAGTTTAATTCTGTTGGCTGTGTGCTTAGAATCCTATTTTTTTTTCCATCTCCCCTTTTCCCAGCTGGAAATTCGCTGCATCCAGCTCCAGTGGTGCTGCTTAGGGAGGAACATTGGCCCTAATTGTTTACAGCCATCCCAGCCTTTGGTGTAATTCCCCATTGGCTGAAGCTTTGGGGGGTTGACTCACATTAGTTCTGCCTTCCTGTTCAAACCCAAGGTTTTAACATTAAAATTATGAACATCAGCATCTGCATCTTCCATCCATGGATCCCTGGGGCTGTCTCTGAGCCTGGGCTCTCTCTGGCTGTAGAGAAGCCTGTGGGGTTCTCCTGAGTTACCCCAGTTAAAGAGTCTAGAAGTGGTGAGAAACCCTGAATGGAGTGAGGAGCACAATTCACCTCCTCCCTCTGATGGCTCACCTTCCTCTCTGAGGGTTCCCTGTTGTATTGCACTAAGTGCTTTCTTTAGCTGCTGTTTTTGCACTGGGTGTTTGGCAATTTGCACTGATCCCATGGTTTGTCCCATTCTCCCCTTTCACCCCTAAGCCCCACTGGCAGTGATTTGTCCCAGGTTTCCTCCTCACTCGGAGCCCATTGGCTGTGGTCCTCTTCCTCCACCCCCCATTCCCAGGGTTTGAAAGTCTCCCACCATCAGGCATTCCCTCTCTTTTCCCTCTGGGATGTCACCCTGACCCCAGGTGACTCCTGTCAAGGAATAAAGTAGGACTTTGGTCCCAAGAGAAGGAGCACCTCCAGTCTTTCACTTTTGTCCTTGTAAAGTCTGCGAGGGGCCCGGGTCCAGAGCTAGCCTGATTGAACCCTCAAAGGCCCCAGAGAGATCAGCCTTTACAGCTCCCCTTCATCTCTGATGGTTCATCTTTGTTCTTCTGATGGCTCATCTTCATCCCTCTGATGTTCATCTTCGTCCCATTGATGGTTCACCTTCATCCATCTGATGGTTTGCCTTCATCGCTGAGGGATACTGGAATCAACTGCCCAGGGAGGTGGTGGATTCACCATCTCGGGATGTGTTTAAAAAAAGACTGGATGTGGCACTTGGTGCCATGATCTAGTTGAGGTGTTAGAACATGGGTTGGACTTGATGATCTTAAAGGTCTCTTCCAGCCTAAGAATTCTGTGATTCTGTGATTCTGTGGTTCTCCTTCATCCATCTGATGGTTCACCTTCATCCCACAGCTTGGGGACAGGCCCAGCGAGGATGGTCCAATGGGGCTGTGAGAATGAGGAGGGCCTGGAGCATCTCCCTGCCCCGGGGAGCCGAAGGAGCTCCAGGGTCCTGGTGGGTCCCTTCCAGCTCAGGGAATTGGACCCACAGTGCCGGCTCAGAGCCTGGCCAGGTCCTGTTCCCTGAGCCCCTGTGGACATGGGAGCATGGGCTGGATTCATCCCCATTTCCCCAGGATGTTGTCACAGCAGAGAACTGGAGCAAAGTTCAGGCAGAGTCAGAGCGCTGGTATTTTTACACCCAGCCTCTCACTCGCTCCTTTTGACACCTCTTTTCCTTCGGAAAGGGTATTTTTGCCTGGCAAGTGCTAACGGATTACATCAGCCCGGCCGGCTCAGCCCGACACCCCGCAGCCAAAGCTGCCGTGTGGGGCTTGTGTTCCCTGCAACGCTGAATGAAACCAGTGTGAAAACAGAGACCTCTGGGCACAGCAAACCCCGCTCAGCTCCAACAACAAAGAGCTCCGGAGGAGCTGTTAGCGCAGTCCCGTTCCCGTCGCTGCTATCAGCGCTCCGTCTGATCCGCGGGGAGCAGGAGCCCTCCTCCTCTGGAATGCCCCCGAGTTAAACCCAGGCAGCACAGGCTGCTTTTATCTGCTCCGAGTGACTGAGCTGCTGGTACTCCGGTGAGGATGCAAAGATCCTTTTGGGGCTCAGGGAGCTCTGGAGCTGATGCACGGCACTGCCCAGATCAGCTGTGCTTTCAAGTGGTGCCACCGGCAGTGGAATGGATGGAACCTTTTATTTCCTACAATAAAATGCCAGACACATCTGGTTTCAAGTGCCAGGAAGCTCCTGGATTATGCACTGGATCCCTACGAGTTGCCCAGGTCTGAAGCCAGTCTCAAACCTCCCTTCCTCTCCTTTTCCCCACTTCCCAAGGCAGGTTTGGGGCGTGGGAAGCCCTCTGGAGTGGGGCTGTGACTGCGCAGAGCCTCGTGGGGAATGAATGGTTAATAGGCACAATGCAGATGTAATGAGGGAGTTAGAAGAGCTTTATTTATGGGCTCCACATTAAAGTGATATCACAGCATTAAATCTTCCCCCCATTAGTGCTGGCGTGGGAGCGGGGAGTGAGGCAATCACGGCAAATCTCCCCATCAGTCTCTGAAGAGCCGGGAAATTCACGCTGGAGGTGCAGCCCTCCCCCAGGCTGGGCTGGGACAGGCGGCCAGGGCTGCGTTAGAGCTCTGGGGGGCTCCTTGGAGAGTCACCTGTGCTCTCCCACCCCACAGAGGGTGCCCCACACCTTCCCCTCCTCTCTGCCACTTCCCTGGTGCTTTGGATGCCTCCACTCAGAGTCTGGCCCCCTCGCCCAGGAAAAGGCACTTGCAGTGGGGAGCTGACCTGCCCACAGCACCGGGGACATTTCTGAGCTGGGACCTTCTGAGAGGGAGAAAAGCACAGATTTGGTGCTGTGCAAATGTTTCGGTGTTCACTGGGCTTGGTGTGTCCGTGCTCGCCATGGGGAAGGTGACAGCAGCCTCCCTCTGAGCTGAGCCAGGGCTTCCCGGCAACAGGGATCACTTTGGGAATGTGAAGTTATCCCTGGCTTTCGAATTCCTTTCCAGAATGTGGAACTCCTTAAACCCTATCACAGCTGGGGGGGCATGAGAAGGACCACGTCATTTATTTACCGCCACATATCACTGGTAGCTTTTATTAAACTTGAAGCAGAAATCTTTTCCATTTTCTGTTTGCCAAAAAGCACTAGACGTCCTTTGTGGTTCAGTTTTCCCATGTTTTTTCAGAGCTGTCAACAGAAAGCAGAGATCATCAGCCCTGTAACTCCAGAGGTTCCAGTGCAGGGTTTGCTTTCTGCTAAATGCCTCTTCAAATATTCATCTGAAATTAATGGGGAATGGATTTCTGTGATGTGATGTGAGACAATAAACCCAGATGTTCACTCTGCAGCAGCGACTCCACTGCAGGGATGTGAATCCCTGAGTTCATTTTGGCTGCCTTTGCTCCTCAGAGCTGCAGGGACCGTTCGCTGTGGCTGCTTCCTTCAACTCCCTTTTAACTTCGGAAGCAGAAATGAACTGCTCTGATCTGAAAGCCGATGGAAAAGAGGCTGGAAAGGAACTTTGGGCAAGAAGGAACAGCTTCCCACTGCCAGAGGGCAGGGCTGGATGGGATCTTGAGAATTGGGAATTGTTCCCTGGCAGGGTGGGCAGGGGCTGGGCTGGAATTGCCAGAGCAGCTGTGGCTGCCCCTGGATCCCTGGCAGTGCCCAAGGCCAGGCTGGAGCACCTGGCACAGGGGGAGGTGTCCCTGCCGTGGCATGGGATGGGATTTCAGGTCCTTTCCAGCCCAAATCATTCCGGGATTCTGTGATGGGTCAGAGCTTCTTTGCTGTGCAGGTGGGGAAACTGAGGCACATCCATCTGGGAACACTGGACCTGAGCCCTGCCTGCTCTCGCTGTGTCCTGCAGAGCCACGAAAGGCTCTTCCAGAGGCTGCAGAGGAGCTGTGCCAGCCCCTCTGTGTCACTGGCCGTCGAGCTCAGCCCGGTGTGTCACAGCCACGCTTTGATTGTCACCTCCTTCCGCGGGGCAGGGCAGGGACAGCAGGGCCGGGGCGGGATCACGGCAGCGCTGGCTCGGGAGCGGCTCCGGAGGGGGAAAGGGAGCAGAGGCAGAGCAGGGACAGAGGAACAGGCAGAGGAACAGGCAGAGGAAGGCTCGCTGTGCGCCCGCAGTGACACAAAGTGTGACACGGAATTAGCGGGGATTATGCGGCATCAGCGGCCCCCGACAGAAGGACACTAATCGCCCTCTCCCACATCAAAGCCTCTCATCGACGCCTAAGCGCCTTAAGAGTGTTCCACTTTATCAAATGAAAATAATGACGCTGTGTTTTTCTTTCCCTTGAAGGGGAGATGCCCCAGGAAGCTCCGGCTCCCTCTGCCCGCAGTGCCCGGCCCCGGGAAGGGCCCGGGAATGCCGCTGGAGAGGCGAGCTCCATCCCCGCCCTGAGCCATCCGAGCCTCCTGCCCGGCGGTGCGGGCACTGCCCGATCCTGGGCACAGCCCCATCCTGGGCACAGCCTAATCCTGGGCACAGCCTAATCCTGGGCACAGCCCAATCCTGGGCACAGCCCGACCCTGGGCACAGCCCGACCCTGGGCACAGCCTAATCCTGGGCACTGCCCGACCCTAGACACAGCCTAATCCTGGGCACAGCCTAATCCTGGGCACAGCCCGACCCTGGGCACAGCCTAATCCTGGGCACTGCCCGATCCTGGGCACAGCCCCATCCTGGGCACAGCCTAATCCTGGGCACAGCCCCATCCTGGGCACAGCCCGACCCTGGGCACTGCCTAATCCTGGGCACAGCCCGATCCTGGGCACAGCCCGATCCTGGGCACAGCCCCATCCTGGGCACAGCCCGATCCTGGGCACTGCCCGACCCTGGGCACTGCCCGACCCTGGGCACTGCCCCATCCTGGGCACAGCCCCATCCTGGGCACTGCCCGATCCTAGGCACAGCCTAATCCTGGGCACAGCCCGATCCTGGGCACAGCCCGACCCTGGGCACTGCCCCATCCTGGGAACAGCCTAATCCTGGGCACTGCCCGATCCTGGGCACTGCCTGACCCTGGGCACTGCCCGACCCTGGGCACTGCCCCATCCTGGGAACAGCCTAATCCTGGGCACTGCCCGATCCTGGGCACAGCCCGACCCTGGACACAGCCCGGCGGGCTCCAGCACGTCTGAGATGATTTGATGGAGTAAAACCTCCCTTTTTTGCTACAAAACACCGAGTGCCTGATTGATACCTTGAGCAAAGCCATCCCTCTCCTGCTAAGTGGCTTGTGCTGGCTGTGCTCAGGAAGAGTTTGATGTGTCCCCTTGGAAAGTGCTAAAATGAAACTTTTCCATTTTCCAGCCTGCAGCGGCCTTGCTTAGAATTCACCATTATTTTTATGATCATTTTTGAAAGTACTCAGGCTGGAAGTAAAACTTTCCCTTGGGTCTGTAATTACATTTTTTCATCCAATTTCCCAAAGAAAAAGTTGGGGGGTTTTGGTTTTTGGGTTTTTTAAAAACCTGGTTTAACAGAATCTTTGATTTTGTATTTTAAATTATGCAGCATTACCAAAGAGCCTTGAAACCAATTATTCAGACAGGTCTCTTCTTTCTCCTACGCTAAAGGACAAATCCTGCCCTGGCAGGGAAGAGCAGCTCCAGGAAGGGGAGGGGAGCTTTGCAAACCTGGTTTCTCCCCAGAACCTGGGGGAGCAAATGAGCTCTCGTGGCTCAGCATTTAAAGCTGTCAGATGGTTCTTCCATCCTCGGCTACTCCAGCTCCATCAGCCTGGAGAGGAGAAGGCTCCAGGGAGAGCTCAGAGCCCTGGCAGGGCCTGAAGGGGCTCCAGGAGAGCTGCAGAGGGACTGGGGACAAGGATGGAGGGACAGGAGCCAGGGAATGGCTGCCAGTGCCAGAGGGCAGGGCTGGATGGGATCTTGGGAATTGGGAATTGTTCCCTGGCAGGGTGGGCAGGGGCTGGGCTGGAATTGCCAGAGCAGCTGGGGCTGCCCCTGGATCCCTGGCAGTGCCCAAGGCCAGGCTGGACATTGGGGCTGGAGCACCTGGCACAGGGGGAGGTGTCCCTGCCATGGCAGGGGTGGCACTGGAGGGGATTTCAGGTCCCTCCCAGCCCAGACCAGTCTGGGACTCCGAGCTCTCCCCGTGTTCCCCAGGCCCCTCTGGTTGCTTCAGGAACTCTCCAGTTTGGCTCCATGCAGGGAGGATTTCCCTGCTCTCCCCAGGCCTTTCTCAGTGCAGGGGCTGCACTTCCACTGCTCCCAGTCCCAGCCACGTGTGTTCAGAACAGGCCTGGGCTGCCACTGCCCCTGCTCAACCAAACCCAAACTCTTCCATTAGGCAAATTGCTCCCAGGGCAATCCACAGCTTTGTCAGTTCCACACAATCACACATCCAGAGAAAATGAGAGCTGAGATAGAAATCTGTACTTTCATCTTGAAATAATGACATTTTCAATGTCTAAATCTTGTTTTCCTGAGTCAGCCCAGGCTCTGTCTAGACATGCTGGTTCTGTTGTTCCTTCCTGAGCAGCCAGGCCAACTTTGGCAATGCCGTGACCTCCCTGGGCTGTCCCATCCCTTGCCAGCCAAAGTCACATTTCTGCTGGGTGGCCCTGGCCCCTCCCGAGGTTGGGTTTTCACAAACGATCATTATCTCTGCTGTCCTGCCATGCTGAGCAGCCTGATCTCCCATGTCACATGTCATTAGCTTTAAAGTCACTTAGCAAAGACATTTCGTCTGCAGCTGGGTGGAACTGTCTGGTCTGTGCCACTTGTTTTCAGCTCTCAGCCTGTAAGACCTTCATGTCATGGCTCTGTGCCTCAGTTTACCTTTCTCCCCTACTCATTTCATGGAGGAACCTGATTTTTATTCTAATTTTTGCTGCATTTTATTTTGCTGTATTTTCTTCTCATTTTCCAAGTAGCAGTGTAGCTCTTGGCAGCAGTTTGAGCCCCTGCAGAGGAGCACAACCCCCAGGCCCAGGAGTGTGCCTGGCTCTGCTGCCCTGGGGGAGATTCCTCCTGGGAATTCAGACACCCCTGGCTTCCCCTCCTGCAAGCCCTGGTGCTCTGGGAAGGGTGAGTTCATTAACTCTTGTAGAAGGCACCTGAGGTGGAAAATCCTTTCTGAGCGCGTGGTTTGGGCGGTGGGGAGGAGCTGTCACAGCGGCTCTGAGCTCCCCTGGACCCGTCACTCACATCTTTATGAAAAATCCCTTTGCCAGGATCTTTTCTCCTGAGAAGCTGGGAAGCTTCAGCTTCTCATGTTTTGCTACTTTGGAATGTGATTTGGAGAATTGTTTACCCAGCATGTGAAATTGTTTTTACTTGATGACCAATGACAGCCACCTGTGTCGAGGCTGGAAGCAGTCACAGGTTTTTATTATTCATTCCTTTTCTAACCTTCTGATGTCTCCTTTCTTTCTTTAGTATAGTTCTAATATATAATTTTCTTTTAATATAATATATATAATAAAATAATAAATCAGCCTTCTGAAACATGGAGTCAAGATTCTCATCTCTTCCCTCATCCTGGGGACACTCAAACACCACCACACCTGTCACCCCCAGTGTGGCTCTGAGCAGGAGCTGAGCTCTCCCAGAGCCTCCCAGGCCAGACCTGGCTCAGGCAGATCCCAGGGAGAGCCCAGCAGGAGATTTGTCCATGGAGGAACTGGGGTAAATCATTGACTCCAAAAACCTTCTGTCCACCCCAGCCCAGCCCGGTGACACTGCTGGGACCTGAGCCCCACGTGGGGACTGGGGGGAAAAGGGGGAACGGTTTTCCCTTATAAAAAAAGGAGGGAAATGGTTTTTCCCTTGTAAGAAAGGGGGAATGGTTTTCCCTCCCACTCATAACAACCCCACTGCTGAGCTCTGTGCTGTTCCCATACCTGGCTCAGGGCAAAGCCAGCCAAGCTGTCCATGTCCCCATCCATGTCCCCATCCGTGGTCCCCGGTGTCCCTGTGGAAGGGCTGGAAGGACTGACGGGTCACAGGTGGAGCTGGCAGCCCTCCCTGCCATGTCAGGGACCCCCCGAGCTGCCCCACGGGGCGTCCAGCAGCTCCTGCTGCTCCTGGCTGTGGGGACTGACACCCGGCCAGGGACACGGCCGGGCAGCCACTGCCGTGGGTGGGGAACAGTCCGTGTGTCCCCACAGTCCGTGTGTCCAGCACAGTCCGTGTGTCCCCACAGTCCGTGTGTCCCCACAGTCCGTGTGTCCAGCACAGTCCATGTGTCCCCACAGTCCGTGTGTCCCCACAGTCCGTGTGTCCAGCACAGTCCGTGTGTCCAGCACAGTCCATGTGTCCCCACAGTCCGTGTGCCCAGCACAGTCCATGTGTCCCCACAGTCCGTGTGTCCCCACAGTCCGTGTTTCCAGCACAGTCCGTGTGTCCCCACAGTCCGTGTGTCTGGCACAGTCCGTGTGTCCCCACAGTCCGTGTGTCCGTGTGTCCAGCACAGTCTGTGTGCCCAGCACAGTCCATGTGTCCCCACAGTCCGTGTGTCCCCACAGTCCGTGTTTCCAGCACAGTCCGTGTGTCCCCACAGTCCATGTGTCCCCACAGTCCGTGTTTCCAGCACAGTCCGTGTGTCCAGCACAGTCTGTGTGTCCCCACAGTCCGTGTGTCCGTGTGTCCAGCACAGTCCGTGTGTCCCCACAGTCCGTGTGTCCAGCACAGTCCATGTGTCCAGCACAGTCCGTGTGTCCATGTGTCCAGCACAGTCTGTGTGTCCCCACAGTCCGTGTGTCCGTGTGTCCAGCACAGTCCGTGTGTCCCCACAGTCCATGTGTCCAGCACAGTCCATGTGTCCAGCACAGTCTGTGTGTCCCTTGGCCAGCGGCTGCTGAAGCCACTGCTGGGCAGTGGCAGGGCTGGCACACAGTGTCACTCTGGGTCACAGGGGGTGGCAGAGCTGGCACATGGTGCCATGCTGGGTCACAGGGGGTGGCAGAGCTGGCACACAGTGTCACTCTGGGTCACAGGGGGTGGCAGGGCTGGCACACAGTGTCACTCTGGGTCACAGGTGGTGGCAGGGCTGGCACACAGTGTCACTCTGGGTCACAGGTGTTGGCAGGGCTGGCACACGGTGCCATGCTGGGTCACAGGTGGGGCAGGGCTGGCACACAGTGTCACTCTGGGTCACAGGGGGTGGCAGGGCTGGCACACGGTGCCACGCTGGGTCACAGGTGTTGGCAGGGCTGGCACACAGTGTCACTCTGGGTCACAGGTGTTTGCAGGGCTGGCACACAGTGTCACTCTGGGTCACAGGGGGTGGCAGGGCTGGCACACAGTGTCACTCTGGGTCACAGGGGGTGGCAGAGCTGGCACACAGTGTCACTCTGGGTCACAGGGGGTGGCAGGGCTGGCACACAGTGTCACTCTGGGTCACAGGGGGTGGCAGGGCTGGCGCACGGTGCCACTCTGGGTCAGCCTCTCCATCCCCCTGGCAGTGACCTTGGCAGGGTCGGGTGTCTGGCACTGAAACACTGCGGTGTGTCTGTCAGGCTGAGGAGCCCTGGGCAGCCCCAGTGCCAGCCAGGGGATGCCCCCAGGGTCTGTCCCCCCTCCTGGCACAGCGGTGTCCCTGCTCCTGGACAGCAGCTCAGCTGCCTTTTGGGAAAGGCCTTTTCTGAGATGAAAATGCCGTTTTGGGGAAGGTGGGGAGGCCCTGGTGCAGTGCAGGATGATGGAGGGGGGCACAGAGAGCAGGGCTGGCCGTGGGCTGGGCTGCAAGGGGAGCTGAAGGACAGGGACAGCCTGCAAGAGCGGAGCTGGCCCAGACAGGCCAGCAGCGGTGCTGGCAGAAGGCTCAGCAGGCTCCCGTGCCTCTCATGCATTTTCACGCCGACTTTTTGCATTCTGTTCGTGTTTCTTTCTATTTCTACACCTGGATCGTGGCCAGAATGAAAAAGAAGAAGGGCAGATAGAAAACTTAGTGCTTTTCAATTAAACAGGAAGCTCTTTGCCATTGTAAGCGAGCTTATTTAGACATTAAATCAAAATCAAATGCTTGCACTATCAGTGCTGCTCACAGGCTGATAATTAATGATGGCTCTCCCCAGCGCAAACCCTCGGTGTTCTGTCAGCACCACTGTAAGCTTTGATCGAAAGCTTTTTAAGTAGTTTCAGAAGCTGGATCTGTAAAATAAAAATAACCCAGAGTGGTAATTCTCTGCCCAAGAAATAAATAATAAAGGCTCGGAGCGTTTAAGTGTTGGCTGTCAGCTCATCAGCAATGCCAGCATCAGAGGCTGGGGGAGCAGAGAAGGAAGGAAGGGGTTTCTGGGAACTTAGGTGGGGACTCTTTTACATCCCTCTGCCAGCAGGAAGGAGTTTCAAGGCAGATGTGAATTATTTCTGCCTTTTCTGCGCTCTCTGTGGTGGAAAGGGATCTCAGTGCCCATGAAAATCAGGCTCAGTTGTTATGGAAATACATAAACCCAGCCCAGGCAGAGCTGCCCATCCCCGGCTGGGAGCTGGGAGGCGATGAGGCAGGAGGGATGAGGCAGGAAGGGATGAGGCAGGGAGGGATGAAGCAAGAAGGATGAAGAGGAAGGGAGGCAGAGCTGCTCTCAGGGTGTGCATCAGTCCCTGCTGGGCCAAGACCCCAGCGTCAGGTCCCACCAGGGCAGCCAGAAGTGACCTGGGCACCTCTGGGGCTGG
Source organism: Fringilla coelebs (assembly GCF_963513975.1). NCBI lineage: Eukaryota > Metazoa > Chordata > Aves > Passeriformes > Fringillidae > Fringilla > Fringilla coelebs. Next base: position 604,247 of record NC_140054.1, on the reverse strand, counting down.
AGGCACAGCCTGGGAGCAGGGGGAGCTGCTGGGGGCAGGAGGGCTGCAGGAAGGTCAGGAATCTCAAACTGGGCTGTGGCTGGAGGGTCTCCCCTCACCACCCACCCCTCACCTTCCTGACAGGGTTTGCACTGGCCCATTCCCAGCCAGGCCTTTTCTCCGTGCCTGTGTCCCCCACTCCCTTCAGGAGCACACGGAGCCCTGTGCTGTCCCGCTGGAACCCCACCTGAGCATGGCGTGCCTCCCTCTCCATCCCACCCACCTCAGCCAGGGATGCAGAAGCCTCCCCCCACCCCTGCTCCCTCTCCCCACTGCTGAAGGAGCCTTCTCCTGTCTCCTGTCCCATCCTCAGAGCAGGGCCATGAGCAGGGCTCCCCTGGCTGCCTGGCACTGCTGGGGCAGTCACTGCAGTATTTCTGTCTGAACTGGGAACTGCTTCCCCTGATCCCCTCAGGGCTGGGGACGCCACCTCCGTCCCAGTTCCAGTGCCTGACCACCCTCTCAGGGAAGAAATTTCCCCTGATACCCAATTCAACCCTCCCTGGTACACCTTGAGGGCATTTCCTCCTGTCCTGCCCCTTGCTGCCCGGGGTTTTCCTGCTCTGCAGGTGTCACATGTCCCACCTGCCATGCAGGACAGGCTGGGGGGCTCAAGCCTCCCCAAAAGGAGCCAGGGGGTGCAGGGCTGCAGGAGCAAGACTGAGTCATTAAGAGCAATTCTGAGTCATTAAGAGCAGTTTCTCACATTCCAGTCTCCACAACACCCAGGGTGGCACAGAGCAGCACAGAGAGGCCCCAGTCACCATCACCCCGCTGAGATTTGCTGCTGCTCCTCCTCTCCTGACTTGAACCGGGGTGAAATCTCTGGAAATCATTAAAAAAGCATCTTGGGGCAATCTGAGCACGAGGATCCTGGCGTGAGGAGTTTGTCACGTTCCCCCAGGCTGCCTGGAAGGATTGCTGGGGGAGCCCTGAGCCCTGGACGTTGGGGAAGTGACAGCTTGGATGCTGCTCCCGCCGTGTCCTCAGTGTGGGATTTGGCACTCAGGAGTCTGGAGCACACGGAATGGGGAAACTGGGACTTGTGTGGAGCAGTGGAGGGACAAGAGGCCTGGATTTGTCATCTCCAAGGGCCGTGATCATGGTAATTAACGGTGTTTGTAGGTCCTGGGCTGGCTGCAGTAAGATTTTACACGGTGCATCTTCCACAGAACGATTTCCATTACTGGGAGCAGATAAAAACTGACACGGGCTCAGGGTGACTCGGGAAATCAATAAACAATAAAACTTAGCATGAAAACAAATAAATTAACCCAATCAGAAGAGACACTGAGAGCCCATCAGACTTGTTAGACAGATGAAGTCAAGTGTCACTCCCAGGCTGAGCAATTGCTCCGGCAGACACGCCAGGCTCCCTTTCAGGATGATTTTCTCAGCCTCTTTAGGACTGAGCTTGTTTCCATCTGCCAAACTCAGTCTGAATCAAGCAGGAGGAGACAGACAGGCTCCAAAATACCTCAGCTCCCTGGAAGGGGTTTCTGTGCTCTGCTCTCCTCAGTGGCTGGACAGAGGCTGAGGCCCTTTGGGGCTGGATGTGCTGCACCCTGAGCTCAGCTCTGCCGGCAGGAACCCGTGGTGAGCCTGGGATGAGCCCCTTGGGATGAGTCCCTGCCTCCAGTGGGAGTGGGGACCAGCCTGGATGGGGGATTTGCTCATTAAAGTGCTCTCTGAGAATTGCAGGGGAATCAGAGAATCAGGGGATGGTTTGGGTTAGAAGGGTCCATAAACCCCACCCAGAGCCACCCCTGCCATGGCAGGGACACCTCCCACTGTGCCAGGTGCTCCAGCCCCAATGTCCAGCCTGGCCTTGGGCACTGCCAGGGATCCAGGGGCAGCCACAGCTGCTCTGGCAATTCCAGCCCAGCCCCTGCCCACCCTGCCAGGGAACAATTCCCAATTCCCAAGATCCCATCCAGCCCTGCCCTCTGGCACTGGCAGCCATTCCCTGGCTCCTGTCCCTCCATCCTTGTCCCCAGTCCCTCTGCAGCTCTCCTGGAGCCCCTTCAGGCCCTGCCAGGGCTCTGAGCTCTCCCTGGAGCCTTCTCCTCTCCAGGGGAGCCCCCCCAGCTCTCCCAGCCTTTCCTCACAGCAAATACCCGATTTAACCTTCACCTCTGGCTCATTTCCCACACAAACCCGGCTTCAGTCCCTGCACAAAGCTCTGAAATTCCTCTGCTTGGCCTCCTCAGTCCAGGCCCCCTCAGGTAGCACCTGCAGCCCCCTCTGGTCCTGATCCCTCCCCACACAGCTGGGCTGGGACCCTCCCTCCCACCCTTGGGGCAGCAAACATCCACATGAATAATTCCATCCCAGGTGACTGTGCCCGGCCGGGCTGTGCCAGGTGCTGCTCTCACACAGGGAACATTCTTAGGCACTTCCAGCAGCACGAGAAATCTTTTTTTATGGCCTATAATTATGTGTTTCTAGCTAAATTAATCACTGGGGTAGATCTGGGTTTGGTACAACAGAACTGCACCAGGCTGAGTTTGACCCTCTGGCTTTGCGTGAGCTCAGCCTAATGATGTTAATTATGGGGGGAGGGAGGAATAATCCAGGGCTTAACGGGGCTGGGGCTCTGCAGCAGAACTGGCTGGAAAAACAGCAAAAATATTTGGGTGTTGGCTTGACAAGAATTGTGTTTTCTGCAGCTTTTTAGCAAAAAAATTAAAAACAAAACCGAAATAAAAACGGGTCCAGCCCAGACGAAGATTCCCTTATTGGAGGGGAGTTGTGGAGTCTCTGCTGTGCAACTGTTGAGGAAAACACTGAGCAATAAAATCCCATTTCCAGAGGAAAGGTCCTGGTGTTGTGATGGGGAATTGGCAGTGGGAGAGGAACCCGGAGCTGGAGGAGCTGGAGGGGAAGAAGCAGCTCTGGCTCCTGAGGTTTCTCAGAATGAGCTGAGAGGAACAGTGGATTTGTCTTTCCAAACCAGCTGTGGGTCTGCTGGTGGATAAAACCAGCACTGAGAGATAAAAGAAACAATGGGGAGGATTCCACTGATTGATGAATGGAAAAAGAGATTTGCTTTACAAATAAACTGTAGGTTGGCTGAGAAATGAAACTGGACATTGAAAGATGAAAGAAACAATGGGGGAAACCCCTGAATTCCATAAGAATTAAAAATTAAAAGGGAGGGTTGTACATCAGAGGGGAATCTTTGGGATCAGGTGTTCTGGGAAGTCTGAACCTCTCAAGTACCTCAGAAATGGGGAAAGAGAGAAGGGAAATGCAGCTGGGAAATTGGGATAAAAACTGGAGAGACCCCAGGGGATGCCCCATGGGCTCTGCCTTGATTGGAATAAAGTAAAAGGGCTCCTCTGTCTCCTTCTGGGACACAAACCTCTGCTGTTTGTGGGTTCATTTTCCTGACAGAGGGAACCAGGGCTTTCCAGCAGCAGCAGCTGGGCCCAGCTGGGCTGGGGTCACCTCCAGCCTTGCCTGTCCCAGGCTCCCCTGGAGCTGCTTTGGCTCCAGACCTCGAGGAGGGGCCTTCCCAAGAGGAGTGCCAAGGAAAAAGAAGTGAAAATCCCTGGTTTTCACCAGTGGGTGGATAATCCATGAAGTGTTTGTGGCTAATCTGAGGCTTTATTTAGATCCCTTCTTCTGGATTTTGAACTTTTCATCCTTACTTGTTTTCTGTCTTAATAAGTTCAATTATATTTTTAATTGGAAAATCAGCTTTAACAGCAAAGCAGAGCTTTAAATCAAGAGAATGTTGAAAGAGGAAGTTCCAGACTTCAGAACTTTCTGAACACTTAAAATTCCATATAAATCAAAATGGACTTTTTCCTTTGAAAACTTCTGGCTCCAGCACATCAGCATTTCTCCATGGGGGAAAAGATGAGGGAATTTCCTGGGCAATTTCCCAATATTTCTGGTACCTGCAGTAGCTGTTTAAAACCCTTTCACATCCTTTCACCCTCCCACACAGACTGCTGAGAAATAAATCCTTTGGAAATGGAAATCAGGCTTGAAGTAAACAGATTAGTAATGGTTATTTGGTAACACTTTATTAATTAAATGTCCTAAATACATTTAAACCTAGGCATTTAATTTAGATTTATTGGGATAATTTAGATTTATAAGAATCGTTATTATACCTTAAGTACAGTAAATGCCAATTGATTTTTATAGACAATATTTACTGAGGTGTAACCACAGTGCAAAATTTAATTATCTCCATGCTCAGTTAAAAGGACAGGACAGAGGGTTCAGCCCCAGGACTGCTGGAGGTGCCAGGGCTGGGAGCTGCTCCTGCTGCTCCGACCTTGCAGCGCCGAGCTCTGCCCTGTCCTGTGCTTCCAGATCCTTCCCAGGAGTGCCAAGAGCTCCACAGGCACTTCTTCATAGGAAAATCTTTTACCTCATGGCTCCCCTGGAGAGGAGAAGGCTCCAGGGAGAGCTCAGAGCCCTGGCAGGGCCTGAAGGGGCTCCAGGAGAGCTGCAGAGGGACTGGGGACAAGGATGGAGGGACAGGAGCCAGGGAATGGCTGCCAGTGCCAGAGGGCAGGGCTGGATGGGATCTTGGGAATTGGGAATTGTTCCCTGGCAGGGTGGGCAGGGGCTGGGCTGGAATTGCCAGAGCAGCTGGGGCTGCCCCTGGATCCCTGGCAGTGCCCAAGGCCAGGCTGGACATTGGGGCTGGAGCACCTGGCACAGGGGGAGGTGTCCCTGCCAGGGCAGGGGAGAGCTTTAACATGAGCTGAGCTGAGCTGAGCTGGTCTTTAAGGTCCCTTCTAACCCCTCTGACCTGGGCCAGCTCTGATTTGTCATTCTGGGGCTGCTGACAGGGAAGGAGCCACATTAACACATCTCCAAACTGGGAGGAAAAGGTTACAATCTTCCAGTCACCCTGGGCACTTTCCCGCCCATGAATTGTTGATCTTTTGTTCCAAAGGATTTTTATTTTGCCTTTTTGTTCTTTACACCCTTTTCCCTGAGAGCAGCATTGATTTTCCTGTGTAGGGTCACTCAGTCAGGCTGGGTTTACCTTGGTGCTGGGGCTGCTGGCCAGAGGGAGCAGAGCAGCCAGAGACACTGAGCCAGGAGAGCAGGGCACACAATTCCCAAACTCCTGAGCCAGGAGGGCAGGGCACACAATTCCCAAACTCCTGAGCCAGGAGAGCAGGGCACACAATTCCCAAACTCCTGAGCCAGGAGGGCAGGGCACACAATTCCCAAACTCCTGCTGTTCACCCACAGCTCCTGAAGCAAAGTAAAGCCCATCCCAAATGAGCAAAGCTGCCTCTCCCCATCCTGGGGGCTGCAGCAGGATCACTGCCTGGCAGGATGGGAATGCCACTGGTGCAGATCTCTCACTGCTTCATTCTGGAGAAGTTTTGGCAGGGGTTTGATTCAGGGGCCATTTGGGGAGGTTTATGTTTTGAGACTGGAGCAGGAACGAGCCCAGAATGCCAAGCAGAGCCCAGCCAGGCTCACCTGTGCCCGTGTGAGCCCCACAAATCACCTCAGACACTCCAGCAAGTTCACAAACCTTCGAGAAACTTCAAACAAACCCAGGCCAGGGCCTCAGCATGGATGCAGAGTTCTCATAGGAAATAACTCCCAGCAAGCAGCTCAGAGGGCAAGATAATGATTCCTGAAGTGAAAATAACACGGAGCAGGGGGATTATGTGGGATAAATACATTTTTATGCAGTTATGCTGAGGACTGTTTGCTGTTGGAACCTTGCAATCTCAGTTTGCCCTCTCTGATCAGAGTCCCCACATTTTTCTGTCTCAAACCCAAGTTACCAAAAGCTTCCAACTCTCCCCAAAATTAACCCCAAGTGCTTTAAACGCTCTGCACATCCCAGCCCATGCTCTGTGTCCTGGATTTACCTCTTCCAGGTGCAATATTTCACCTTTTCCAGGTGAAAAGCGATCTGCTGCTACACAGGGATCTCGGGGCTGAATGGAAAACCACGTCAGCTGCCAGGGCTGAGCAGATGGACATGAGGGAGGGATGTTGTGTGTGGGGAATCTGGCAGACAGAGGAGCTGGTCCTGTGGAATCAGTAATTGAGATAATTGGAATATGGCTATTTCTGGGAGGAGCAGCTTCTCTGTGTGTGCTGTGGCTGTGTTTGTGTGGAGACAGGAACACCGGAGCTGAGTCACTGCCCGGGTGAACCTGGGGAGTTGTTTGAAGGAGGCTGTGAGCCCTGGAATTGTCAGGCTTTGTGTGTTGGGATAGAGCCACAAGTGAGGTGGAACTGAGGAGGGAGCAGCCCCTGGGGAGGAGCTCTGCCTCCTGTGCAAGCAGGAGAACAGGGCTGCAGAGGGGAATCACAAAATGCTTCCTCCTGGATGAGCTCTGGCCATGAAGCTGAGCGTTTTACTGAAGCCTTTGGAAATTCAGAGGAGTTTGGTGGCTGTGGCCTGGGTGGCACAAAGGAAATCCAAGGGCAGGTTTAGAATAGAGATCAGGAGCCAGGGAATGGCTGCCAGTGCCAGAGGGCAGGGCTGGATGGGATCTTGGGAATTGGGAATTGTTCCCTGGCAGGGTGGGCAGGGGCTGGGCTGGAATTGCCAGAGCAGCTGTGGCTGCCCCTGGATCCCTGGCAGTGCCCAAGGCCAGGCTGGACATTGGGGCTGGAGCACCTGGCACAGGGGGAGGTGTCCCTGGGCTGGAAGGAGCTGGCATTGAAGATCCCTTCCCACCCAAACCACTCTGGCATTCAGATTCCTGAATCCAGGATGAGAACCAGGAGCAAAGCCCATTGCAGCAAATGGATCCAGGAAAGGAAATAATGATTTGCTGGAAGGTTCCAGGTGCCCCAGGGCTATTTCCCACAGGGGGTTTGTAGCCTGGCAAGGCCTGGTTGGAGAGGTTTGGGCTCTCCCAGGGTGCCCAGAGCAGCTGGGGCTGCCCCTGGAGCCCTGGCAGTGCCCAGGGCCAGGCTGGAGCACCTGGGACAGTGGGAGGTGTCCCTGCCATGGCAGGGGTGGCACTGGAGGGGATTTCAGGTCCTTTCCACCCCAAACCCTTCTGGGATCTTCAGGGTGCCAAGCCCTGGCCCAAGCCCTGTGCTGACACCAATCCACTGCCCCCGCTCCTGTGGGTACAAACAGCAAAATTGGTGCTTGAACAGGGCTGCAGCCTCCAAATTCCCGTGGAGAATGACCAGGCAGAAGAATAAAGGGAGACAAATCTCTTCACGCACACAAATACTGTGTGAAAACGCAGACGGTTCTGTTGGTGAGCGTTGTGAGGAGCACGGAGCACGGGGAACATGTTCCAAGTGTCAAATGGATTATACTCCAGCGCCCTTATTGTTTCATATAATTCTCATCTAATGTCACCCCTGGCAACAATAACACAGTATTCGCTTTGATGGAGCCTGGCTGAATATTTTTAAGCAATGAGGAGATTGCCGGGGGAGCAGGGGAGGAGGGGCAGGCGGGGCGGGGTGGCGGAGCAGAGCCCCCGTGGAATCCATCAGGGAGATGGAGCTTGCAGCTCCGGGGGCCCTGACACCTGGGCTGTGCAGCCTCAGGATGCAGTCTGCATCGGGAGCTTCTCTCTGCTGGAATACAATTAGGGAGCCCTGGGCTGGGAGCAAACCGAGCCGAGGAGCTCGGGGAGAGCAGAGGCAGGGACGTGGAGGGGGACAAATAATCTCAATTTCTGCAGGCTGAGCAGAGCTGTCACTGGCAAGGTCAGGCCAAAGGGAGCTGATTCCGTGGGAAGGGAGGAGAAAATGACTGCGAAGGTGGAAAGTGCCAAGAGGCAGCGTGGGCTCGTCCTCCCTTATTTGATTACTCTCCTGACCCAGAGGTTTCCATGAAGGTGATTCATGGACGTGGCAGCCAGATCTGGCTCCCTCCTGCTTCCAGGAGAATTCCTGGGTGAGGGCAGCAGCCCCAGGGACCAGGGGGCACAGGGAGAGAAGGGAAAGCTCAGCTCCCCCTCCTCAGCACGGGGACCTCCAGCTGACCCAAGGGATGGCTCTGCTGGAATCCCTCCTGGATCACATCCCCAGAGCCCCCCGTGCCTGGGGGATGCCCGGGATGCTGCCCTGTCCCTGCCCTTGGCATGCTGCAGGTTCCACCCTCCTGCCCCTTGTTCTGCTCCTGCCCTGTCCCAGCCCGAGGGACTGCGCCAATCCCTTCATTCCTACATAAATATTTTCCTTGGGAATCCCTCAGAGGAAAATAATATCAACAGAACTGATTACCATTTCCTGTGTGGCTGCCTGAGTAACGGGAACCAGATGATGTTTATCTTAAAAAAAAATGAAAATGCCAATAAAAAAGTAATTCAAAAGAAAAATTAAAATTCACCTCCTGGTGTTTTCCCATTGCAGCTGGAGAAATAACAGGGAGGTGCCACATCTGCATGTTCAAATCCAGCAAAAAAAAAGGGCCTTGTTCCAGGATTCAGGGAAGGTACAACCTCCCTGGCACTGTTTCAAAGTGGAACTCCTGATTTTCAGCACATAACTCAATTTTAGGCATTTCTGTGGAATGAGCTTAATAAATGAAGAGCTTGTGAACATTCCTGCCGGGAGCACAGGTCAGGGCTCAGCTGTGCCCTTTGCCAGGCTGAGCTGGAGGGGAAGGTTTGTTACTGGGGAGAATGGTGTAACTCAGTTCTGTTTGGTGAGATTTACACAGATTTACACAGATTTACACAGATTTACACAGATTTACACAGATTTACACAGATTTACACAGTTCTGGACCTCCTCCATCCACACCAACAGCATGAGATTAAAATAAGGTGGAAAAACCTCACTAAAATCCCATTTTAAACCCTCTGACAGGACTGAGTGTAGCTCTGGGAATGGATGTGCACGTTGGACACTGAGGGAATTTATTCTTGTCCCCTGTAAAGAGAAAACTTCATCCCATGAATATCAGAAGGTTTCTATCTGACCAGATGTCAAGCTCAGAGAACTCTTTCCAACCTCCTCCTTTCCCAGCTCCACTGCTTCCCAAAGGTTCCAACCCTCAGGCTGTATTTCTCACTGATTGATCCCTTTCATCATTCTTGGGGGTTTATTAGCTTTGTGTCTTTGAATTCTCTGAGCAAAATCCTGTTGTTTTCTCTTTTGCCATTTTCAGCCCCAATTATAAAAGAAAGACTCATCAACTTGGAACCTGGAAATGGAATGGCCCAATTACAGCCCAGGTATGGAAACCCAGGGCACTGGGAATATTTCTCTGTCTGCTCTGGGGTGCCCTGACCCCCAGGGCAGCACTGGCTCTGACCCTCATCCATGGAGAAAGTTTCCTGAACTCCAGAATAGACTGGAACCCACAAAAGTGTGCAATAGATTATAGAGAGCAGTGTAGGTGTGTCACTGGGTGGGAAATTGAGGGTTTGGGATTTTTAGTGTGCTGTGGATGGCAGCAAGATGGAGGGCACAGGGTTTGTCCTGGGTTTCTTCTTCCTTCTTCTCCATGGGTTTGGGGGGCATTTTGTAATTGGGTGGAAAAGTCCCCACTGGGGGCTCTGTGGGATCAGTTATTGGGTTAAAAGGGAAAATAATCCAGGTGTCAGCTCTCAGTTGGACAGTTTAGCTTTAAAAGCCCTTGTACCCAGAGATTGTTGGCCATTCTGTGGTGCTTTCCCAGCTCCTGAGCCTGGTGTGGACAGCGTGCAAAACTCTCGATAAGATAACAATAAACAAGAACCTGAAGACCGAAAAGATCCAGTGTGTCCCTTTTCTGACACAAAACCACTCCAGGAGGGTCTCCCCCAGCAGAGCAGCCCCCTGGGAGGGCCCAGGCTGAGATCCAGAAGTTGGGGATTGGCAGCAGGTACCCAACACCCGGGGGTGCCCATCAGAGCTGAAGGAAGTCCGGGCATTTCTGGGGCATGGGGAAGCCGAGCCCTGCATTGCCAGAGCCTGGGTTGAGCCCTCAGCCCTGGCTGTGTCCAGGGCATCCCCCCACACCTGAGGGTGTTCTCCAGCTCCATCCAGCATTCTGTGAGCTCTCAGCTCGCTGGGAAAAGCCAATCCATGTCTGGTGCTGGTGCCACGAGAGGAGCGATGTTTGAAACGCTGCTGCTCGAAGGGAGATGGAGAGTGAGGGGCTGGGCTGGATTCCTCTTCCCCAGCCCCATCAGTTTGTGTCTGTCCCCTGGGCTGGGGGATCCCTCTGTCCTTGCAAAGCAACAGATGAACCCAAAGTGCTGGGGAGGAATTGCAGTCCCTGGGCAGGTTTGCATTCCAGAAACCACATCTGTGTTTCTGGGTTTTCTGCAAGGGCTTTGTGACCCACCCCAGGAGAGGCGGAGGGAGCTGGGCAGGGGCTGGAGAATTCCTGAGGGAGCTGGGAAGGGGCTGGAGAATTCCTGAGGGAGCTGGGAAGGGGCTGGAGAATTCCTGAGGGAGCTGGGAAGGGGCTGGAGAATCCCTGAGGGAGCTGGGAAGGGGCTGGAGAATTCCTGAGGGAGCTGGGCAGGGGCTCAGCAGGAGCAAAGGAGGCTCAGGGGGCCCTTGTGGCTCTGCACAGCTCCTGGCAGGAGGGGACAGCCGGGGGGTCGGGCTGTGCTCCAGGGAACAGGGACAGGAGCAGAGGGAACGGCCTCAGGCTGGGCCAGGGCAGGCTCAGGGTGGGCACAGCAGGAATTTCCCCATGGAAAGGGGGCTCAGGCCTTGGCACTGCCCAGGGAGGGTTGCAGTGCCCATCCCTGGGGGTGCCCCAGGAATCCCTGGAGGTGGCACTCAGAGCTCTGGGCTGGGGACAGGATGGGGATCAGGCACAGCTGGGACTCGGTGATCCTGGAAATCCCTCCCAGCTTTGATGTTTCTGTGGTTCTGTGACCAGAAGGTTTTATTTCAGTGCTGGCCCAGATTTAAGGGATGATTTTCTCCTGGTAAAGGCCCTGTGGGAACAGAAGGGCTCAGCCAGGTGCAGTGAGGAGGACACAGGATTGGTACCACCCTGCTGGGGCTCCACATCTCCAGGTCAGGCTCTCTCCATGTGGGACCACGGTGCTCCAGGGGCTCCAGGAGCCCTGCAGGGACCCTCCAGCCCTCAGCTCACCCTCCCCAGACAGCTCCACCACCCACAGCACCCACAGCAGCAGTGAGAAAGTTTCTTTCAGATGCTGGATGAACAGAAGGGTTTGGGCAGGGGCATCTCCAGTGAAGCATCCCCACTGATAAAGGGGCTGCCTGGGCTGGGTGAGGAGATAAACCCCTTCCATTCAGACTCATTGAGGGCTCAGCCACTTTAACACTGCTTTCCATAGAAATAGGTGAATTCAAATCCTTTGCTGGTGTGTTATCCCAAACTCCACGTGTACTCTGCTCCTGTTTACCTGCTGTTGTTCCAGGGAATGGCTGCTCTGAAGGGGCTTTTCTGGGGACAAGCCCTCATGGTTATCCCTGGCCCTGCAGGAGGACACGGGGAGCTGCTGGGAACGGCCCAGGGCAGGTGTTCCAGGTGACTTCTCCTTTGGGAACTGCCTTTGGATGAGGCAGGCTGACATCCCAAGAAAAAGGTGTTTTTCCTTCCCAGGGTCTGAAATGGCTTCTGTGATAAGAAGAAAATTAATTAGGAGGGAGATTACTGAAAGGAGTCTTGTGCCAGTAGCAGAGCAGTGTCCAGTGGGGACATCTGCTTGGTTCAATTCCCAGAAAACTCTCGTGTTTTGCTTCTGAAGCTGTGAAAGGCTGGAAATGCAGCCATTGTTGCCTTAAATATTCATTCATTTCTGACCTCAGCAATGCTGGTGGAGCTTTGTCTACTCTGAGCTGAATTTTTAGGAGGCTGAACACAAAGGTTCAGCGCCAAGATTGAGATCAACATTTCTTTCCAAGCCTGGGGAGGTGGGAGCCAGGGATTAACTCTGGATAACAAACTCTGGAATTAGATTCGGCTCATTTAAGAGAAATGATCAACAGGAAAAACCCACTCCTGAAACATCTGACATTTTCTGGGGGGGGGAAATGAGCTGACCTGTCTTGTGAAGGATCTGAAAATGAGATGATTTGTGTGGTTGTGCAGGATCTGTCAGTGGCCCATGGGGATACACAGAACATTTTCCTTGGTGGATATATTTGGTTTTGCCAGTAGAATGGGAGTAAATTCCAGCCAAGTCTCCCATTTTGTCTGAGACTTTTTTCTGCCTTTTGCATTTTCACATGGACTTTCCCAAATTTGGTATCCAAAGCTGCTAAATGACAGCCCTGAAGGTCTGGGCTCACCTTGCACAAGCTGGGGACATAAATTCCAGGCCAGTGAATGCTGGGGGCAGTGGAGCTGCCAGAAGATGTCCCAGGAAATTTCCTCCATGGCTGGGGTCACTCATGGAGTGATTCCTAGGCTGGAGCACATCAGCCTCCTCCTTGGCTAAGGTGTGCTAGGTCAGGACAAAATTCACTCTTGTGTCCTGTGCAAGGAGGGAGGAAAGGCTGGGATCTTACCAGAATATTTCTGTGATCTGGGTGTTGTAAATCCAAGCATTTCCCCCTGTGCTGGAGCCCATTCCTCTCTCTGAGCCAGACCTGCAGGGGTTTAGGAGGATGTGAATTGTCCATGGAGGACAGAGGGCTGAGGAAGAGCTGCTTGGTGATTTTCCTGTCAAATGGGAATGCACAGTGCTGGTCTCCACAGGTTTTTCCTGGAATGGTGATGGGTGTTGGGAATCTGAGTGTCTCAATACCCTCAGGGTTGTCACCTTGTGCTTTTCTTTGATTTTACTAGAACTTCAAAGTACCAGAAAGCTCAGAGCTGGGAATCTGAGCCAAACTCCCCAGCTTCAGCTGATCCATTGGGGAATATGGGAAAGGTTTGGAGCAGAGGTGCCCTGAGCTGAGAGCACAGGGGGCTCTGGGGCAGCTCCACCTCTGGATAAATCCCTGTGACTGCTGAAATCAGCCCCAAACCTCCCAGTGCTGTGTCCTGTGTCAGGATTTGCTGTAACCCAGGTTGGAATTCTCCAGCATTTCCAGCTTTTCGCCCCTTTTCAGCCAAGAACAGGGATTAGGAGCTGGACTTAAAGGCTCTGCTTGGTTTTCTCCAGCTTTAGTTGATTGTGCAGAAAAAGGCCCAAATCTTCAAGGCTCTGCTCAACCTCTGGAAAACAGTTTTATTGTGAGCTGATCATTTCCTTCTCCCACCATGGCATCATTCCAGCAGCACGTGGACAGGAGCTATGGCAAACAAGAGACCTGGGAGTGAGTTTTGTGCAGGTTCCCAGGAGCTCCCAGGAGCTCTCCAGGATAGGAGGGGCCTGGACCTGATGGATCCAGGAAGGTAAAAGAGACACAAATGTCCTGTGTGGTTCCATAATTTGATGTTTGCCAGGCAAGAGCAGAGGGCAAACAGAAACACCCAGCAGTTCTTGCCAGCTCTGGATCTTCCAGAGGTTTTTGCATCCCTGGATGTAATTCCCTGACTTTCCAGGAATGCAGGGCAGGCCCTGGGATCCCTGTGCTGACACAGAGGGATGTTTGCGAACCCCCACTGGATTCCAAACATTTCCTGCAATAAAGAAAATCAGTTTCTCCCCAGTCAGGCCTGGCTGTGCCTCCCTGGCTGACTCCAGCCCCTGGATGTGGTGTCCTTGCATTGGGATGCACAGTAAATACCAGCCCATATTAGCACAGGCACCAATGCCTATTAAGCCACAGGCTAAATTTGGGATTTTTATGTTGCAATAAATCTTGCTTCTCTTCAGAGCCTGGGCAAACCTTAAATCAAAGCCTTTCTCCTCTCCCCTCTCGTCAGTTATTGATTGGGGCATTATCCACGCAGTAACCAGGAGGAGAACACGCCATAACCGTGATGGATCTGCCCGGCTCTGGCACTAATCCTGGGATAAGTGTGTGCTCTGCTGCCCACCCTTGGCTGGGCTGTACTCCAGAGGCTGCTCCTCTGGCCCATCCTGATTGAAGGATGGGAGCAGAGTGATGGATGAGGATTTTCCAGATGACTTTCTGCCCAGGTGGCTGGCACCCCCCACAGCGGGCAAATCTCTCCCAAAATAATGTTCCTCTAGGCAAAAACATTACTGGGAAAAGAGAAGGGAGGAAGGGAGGTGGAGAGGAGGAGTAAGGAGCAGATAAAGAGGTGTAAACAAGAGCAGCTGCCAGGTCAGAATTCCAAAGAAAGAGCCCTCAAACAAGGAACAGGAACTCTGGAGGGTCAGAGAGGTCTCTGGGCAAACGTGGGGTGCAGCAAAGGGGTAACACTGTTCCCAAAATGCCCTGGCAATCCAAGTGCTTTGGGATCAGCATCATTTATACATCTCTTTTCCCGCTGTTCCTCACAGGTAAATGTCCAGGATCTCACTTCACTTCTGTTCCAAATCCTTCCTCCCCCCTTCATGCTGCTGACAGCGACCAAAAACCCCCTCCAATGTTTTGCTGAGGGCAGGGAGACTGGGGAAGAAAATAATTTCTCTGCTCTGGCTATTTTTGCCATGTTAAACACCAGAAAGAAATGCTATTATGAACATACCCTAATTCAGACTCATCCCTGAGCAGATTTCACTTTGGTGGGATAAATTTATCCCCGTCAGATTTCAGAGCCGGCCACGACTGGGACCTAATGAATCCAACCAGCTCAGGATAACAATAATTTCTACAAATCTGCTTATCTGGGCTAAATGTTTATCCCTTTAGCTGCAAACCTCTTGATCCCAAATCATTGTTATAAAACATAAGCAGAGAGTGTCTGCACGAGGCTGTAATTGAAAGGCACTTATTTGCTCAGCTGCTCGGCACAATAGCAGGGATTGCAGCGTGCTACCTCCAGATCCCCCGCTTGATTCATCCCTGCAGAACAGCGCAGGGGAGGCTCTAAAATCGCTCCTGGTGGAGAAAGCAGCGGCAGGTAGCGGCTGAAAGGCGAGTGGGGAGGTGGCACAGGAGCGATCAGACGCTGCTGCAGGGCAAACACCGGCTCGAGTGCAGAATCAACCCCGGGGGCAGCGAGAGAGGGGCAGCAAAAAGAGCTGGGAAACGGCACCGAGAGCAAAACTGCTGGGGCTGCTCAGTGCCTGAGCTGAGAGCAATGAAGACAAATGCTGATTATGGGCTGTAATTAATCTGCTGGGGCTGCCTCCAAGCACTTCTGGCTTCAATTGCAGCGCGGGGAGTTCGAGGATGGATGGGGCTGAGGGAATGGGAGCACATTCCCCTCCTGGGATGGGCCTGCACAGTCCCACACAGCCCCCAGGAGTGAAGGAAGGGGCACTCTGCAAGGGGGACCTGCTCACTGGCACAGGGGGAAAACCTCTGTGGCACTGCCAGGATCGTAAAATAAAACATCACAGAAGGGATTGGGGTGGAAGGGACCTTAAACCCCACCCAGTGCCACCCCTGCCACGGCAGGGACACCTCCCACTGTGCCAGGTGCTCCAGCCCCAATGTCCAGCCTGGCCTTGGGCACTGCCAGGGATCCAGGGGCAGCCACAGCTGCTCTGGCAATTCCAGCCCAGCCCCTGCCCACCCTGCCAGGGAACAATTCCCAATTCCCAAGATCCCATCCAGCCCTGCCCTCTGGCACTGGCAGCCATTCCCTGGCTCCTGTCCCTCCATCCTTGTCCCCAGTCCCTCTGCAGCTCTCCTGGAGCCCCTTCAGGCACTGCAAGCCCAAAATTAGGTGACCCAAAGTCTTTTCTCCTCCAGGCTGAACAATCCCGGTTCTCTCAGGCTTTCCTTGTGGCACAGTGTCCTGCAGCCCCTCAGTGTGACACCTCCTCTGTAATCCCAAACAAAGTGAGTGCAGCTCTCCCTGAGCCCAGAGAAGGAGGGGGTGTGGAGGAACCAGCTCAGTACAGGGCCAGCTCCAGCAGGGTGGGGACTGCAGGGTCACCCTTCCCGATGGGAATGCAGCAGCCCCAGAGGAGATTTCTCCCTGGGAAGGGGGGTCTGTGAGTGCCTGGAATGGCCCCAGGCTGGCCCTGCTGCCCTGCTGCCAGCCTGGCCATTCCCAGCCTGCTGGACACTGGGAGCAGGAGCGCCAGGAGTGGCAGATGGCCCAGTATTTACCATTATTTCAGGTACACTGGACCTTGGTTATTTCCAGCTCCAGAACCCAGCAGTGAAACCTTGGCTCTCGCTCATGTGTCGCTTGGCAATTTGTCTCCATCCCATATTGCTTCAGTAGCGTTCAGATAAACAAATTAAGGGAGGAGAAAGCAACAAATGCAGCTTAAGACTAATTCCCCTCCACCCCCTCAATCACTGAGGGCCTTGAAGAGTGTTCAGAGCCAAATTACACTTCAGTGCACAGGATTTAATTTGCATCTGCCAACTTCAGAAGGGGATTTAGTTAGACAGGGCATTTGCATGCCATAAAAGGAGCTGATCTCTAATTAAACTAATATCATGTTTGAGTTTCTGCAGCGATAACGGGGAAGACAAAACGTGCAGGTCTTGGCAGGAGGAAGGAGCAGGCTGGGAGCACAGGAGGGGAACAGCTCCTCTAAAACCTGCCAGACTCAAAGGGGGCATCTCAGGGTGGTGGGAGGGTCTTGTGCTAGAGAGAGAAATAATTCCCTGGTACTTCCAGAGCCTCTGCAGCTTTTCTGCAGCGTTTACACCCAGGAAATGTACCCAGGTGTTGGGAAGCTCCCTCAGCAGAGCCTGACAGCACCAGTTCCTGGCAGGAGCAGGTTGATTTCCTGGAAAAAAAAAATTAAATCCCTTCTCTTCTACATGATCTGGCATTTCTGGGAACATGGAGTCAAATCAGCTTTCTAATTTTACTCTCCAGCCTTGATTAAGACAGAGCTTGGGGTATGTCCAGGACTTTCAGCAGTCACTGAGTGGGAGGGAGGTGAGGGCTTGCCATGAAGTCCAATAATTCCTGATGTTTCTCCAGATCCCAGCATTCCCAGGCCCAGCCCTGGGAGTCTGACAGCCAGAATCCATTGAACAAGCACACAAAACATCAAACAACTAAACAGAGCTCTGTTTTAGAATTGTCTTTGGCTCTGCTGGATCGATTTTGGTTTTTAGCAATTCCTGCTAAGAGGAAACTCTTCCAGGGCAGCTCAGCCACAGGAGACAGACAGATTACTTACCTGCCATCAAAGAGTCAGAGAAATCAGTAAACTCTGGCAATTATTGTCACAGATTAATGGATTTTAGGGCCAGGGAGGACCACAATTCCAACACTGAGTCTGATTTCCTGCCCTCCAATGTCCTTGAGCGGTTCCTTTCCTGAGCCCGGGTTTGAGGGGGACACCCCCCTTGATCCAGAGAGACCCAGGACAGAGCAGAGCCTCCCCCCTGAGAGCCCAGCAGGGAGAAATCCCTGCCTGCCCCAAAGCTGGCCATTTGTGTGCTGATTTAGCTCTTCCCAAGTTCATCCCTGAGCTGCTGGGCCGTGCTGGTCCTGGCAGCTCCTGGGGTCACACAGA
The DNA here is from genome assembly GCF_963513975.1 of Fringilla coelebs. NCBI lineage: Eukaryota > Metazoa > Chordata > Aves > Passeriformes > Fringillidae > Fringilla > Fringilla coelebs. Next base: position 586,851 of record NC_140054.1, on the reverse strand, counting down.
CCTGGCAGGGATCCTGCTCCTCCCTGGGGACCTGGGGCTGCCCCCTCCCTGCCAGCGTCCAAGGCCAGGTTGGAGCTCCTTTGTGCATCCCATACCCCAAACCTCCCGTTTCTCACAGGAAGGCCAGCTCCAGGGTAATTTTCAGATCATTTTTTATTTATTTCCCACTCAGGTGGGCCTGGCTTGCAGCACTTACCCCAGCAAACATCCCCTGGCACCTCTCTCCCAGGAAACAGACACACGTGGATCAAACCATGTTTATTTTCTCCCTGCTGACTCAGGGCTGTGCATATGCCACAGTGTGTGGCATTTCCCACTCCTCAAAGAAAGCAAACTCCCATATGACATTAAAGCTTGGCTGTGGAGGAGTTTAGTGTTTTAAAGATGGAAGCACCTAAGCAAAATATTCTTTGGACAGAACTAAAGCAGGGAACTTTTCAAGGTGAGGGGATTTGTGTGCTCAGGTTCTGAGCTCTGGTCCAGCAATCTCCAGCTGGGCTAATCCCCTGCAAAGATAAAAGCTCCTGCTGGCCCTGCAGGGGAAAACAAGTTCTTCCCTGGCAGAATAGAGCCCTTAACAACCCCCTTAGCAATCTAAGCCTCCCCAACCCCTGGGGTTTGTGTTTCCTGAGCTGTTAAAGCAGCAGTGGGGTGGTGTGACCTGGCAGGGCAGAGGCCACCCCTCCCCAAGTGACCTCACCTTCCCTGGGACCTGGGGAAGTTCCTGGATCCCATTCCCTCATCCCTGTGGGAAAGAAGGGTGCTCTCCCTGATGCCTTACGTTTTAGCTTTCATATTTTCCAGATTCTGTACTGCATTAGCGTGTAACTCTGAACTTCATATAAAGTGTCAGCAAGTTCTCCTCACAGTTCAGTCAGACAGAACAATCCTTTTCCAGACCCAGAACCAAGGACACCACTGCAGCTTCAGGCCCAAAAAGTGCAAACAGCAGCGAACTGAGGAGAGCAAACTGGGAGGATAGGACTGTAATTGGACAATTAACCCCAATATGGAAATGGACCAAAACTTATAGAAGCGTCAAAACTCGTGACCCACCGTCCATCTTGGGTGTACCCTTGGCCAGGCTCTTGTACTGCCCAAGGTGTGTCCTTTGAAGGAAGCCTTCTAATAAATACCTACTTTATTCCTTTACACTGTCTAGCCTCTGTTCTAGGCAGCCTCTCAAGGTGTCATCCCCAAGCCTGCTCTAAGGAAAAAAGAAGAGGAGTTTGAGCAGAGCGTTTTCAGTCTCTCAAAGACAAACAGACCCTAAAGCCCATCCTGGCTACCCCACCTTGGACTTGCAGCTCAAACCCCCCAGACCAAATCACAAATGTCACCCAGAGCAGAGCCCCAAGGACAAAACCCTTCCCCAAACATCCTGTGGGACTGGAAAAGGAGAGGGGAAATCCCATTGTTATGGTGCCACAGCCAGGCTCCCAGGTGGGTTTTCCTTGCTAAAGAAATCAATCAATCAAAGGGAATTCTGATCCTGGCTCAGCAAGCCTTCAAAATTACCCAAATACACAAAGTTCCTAAAGAGCAAGTGGGATAAAAAGGCAACTCCTCCACATGTTCCACCTCCTCAGGCTCCTGTTCCACAGGCTGGGGCTGCTGTGGGGGATTACAAACCAGCTGGAGCTCACAGAAGGAGCAGGGCATGTGGAGGGGAGGAAAATGCCTGTACAAGTCCAGTTAACACCAATTAGCTGGGGCTGGGCTCCAGGAACAGGCAAAGGAGGAGCACTGGAGGGATGAAGGGCAGGGCTGGAGGGCTTGGTGTTCCCTGTTAGAGTCAGGAAGCTGCAGATGCCATGGGCAGCAGAGGGGATCACAGTCAGGGAATGCTTCAGGTTGGAAAAGACCTTTGATGTTGGATTATGCGGGTTTTTGACTTAGAGATGGAGTAACTGAGAGGTGTTCTAAAAACTTTTGGTTTATTTTTAGTCTTATGTGAAGGGTGAGAAGATATAAATGTTATGATTCATGTTATTACAATTAGAAGGTAACTATTTTTAATTACAATACATTGTAAGGCATGGAGAATTTTCGACAAATCTATTTTTGACACTTTGAAGTCATTGAGTCCAACCATGGACCAGCAGCACCACCGTGGTCACCCCTAAGGCAGGTCCCGAGTGCCACCGCCACACTCAGCAGCGACTCCACCACCACCACTGCTCCAATGCCTGGCCACCCTTGCCATGAAGGAATATTCCTGTTTCTCATCCAAACCTCCCCTGCTGTGGCTTGAGGCTGTTCCCTCTCATCCTGCCATCCTGGGTTGCTGCACCCAGCCCAGGATCTCCCTCCAACCCCTCCAGAGGCTCAGTGGTTCACAGGACGGGGACCCTGAGGTGCTGGGTGATGGACCTGAGCTCCTGGGCCAGCCCTGAGCACGGGGGAGCAGCAGAGCTCAGGTTCCTCACCCACAAACAGAGAGCTCTACATCAGAGCTGGGCACTCTCAGCTCCTTCAGCCTGGGGGAGAAGAGCCCAAAGCCTCCGGGATGTGACACCTCACCTGTCCTTGCCGGCTGCCAGGTGAGTCCCAGCCCAGGGACACCAGGTGTCTGCTGGCACCTGCAGCTGCCTCAGAGCCTGCCCGACCTGGGACAACACTCCAGGGGCGGCTTCCACATCAGGAATGGGAGATGGGAGCCCTGCCCTGAGCCAGAGCGGGGCTGGGGATGTCAGCAGGGAGCAGGAGGTGCTGGCAGCACAGCCTGGGGCTGGAGAGGCCCTGGACAGGAGGAGTGGGGACAGCAGGGACCAAGCCCCACAGCAACACCTGGATTTCTGCAGAGAAAGGGAGGAGGCAGGAGCTGTGCCAGGAGGGGCATTCCCAATAGGAGGTGGATTTCCAGACAGGAGGTGGATTCCCAGACATGAGGTGGATTCCCAACAGGAGATAGATTCCCAACAGGAGATGGATTCCCTGACAGGAGATGGATTCCCTGACAGGAGGTGGATTCCCAACAGGAGATAGATTCCCAACAGGAGATGGATTCCCTGACAGGAGATGGATTCCCTGACAGGAGGTGGATTCCCAACAGGAGATAGATTCCCAACAGGAGATGGATTCCCTGACAGGAGATGGATTCCCTGACAGGAGATGGATTCCCAACAGGAGATGGATTTCCAACAGGAGGTGGATTCCCAGACAAGAGGTGGATTCCCAACAGGAGGTGGATTCCCTGACAGGAGGTGGATTCCCTGACAGGAGGTGGATTCCCAACAGGAGATGGATTCCCAACAGGAGATGGATTCCCAGACAGGAGATGGATTCCCAACAGGAGGTGGATTCCCAACAGGAGGTGGATTCCCAGACAAGAGGTGGATTCCCAACAGGAGGTGGATTCCCAACAGGAGGTGGATTCCCAGACAGGAGATGGATTCCCAACAGGAGATGGATTCCCAACAGGAGGTGGATTCCCAACAGGAGGTGGATTCCCAACAGGAGATGGATTCCCAACAGGAGGTGGATTCCCAGACAGGAGGTGGATTCCCAACAGGAGATGAATTCCCAGACAGGAGATGGATTCCCTGACAGGAGGTGGATTCCCAACAGGAGATGGATTCCCTGACAGGAGGTGGATTCCCAGACAGGAGGTGGATTCCCAGACAGAAGATGGATTCCCAGACAGGGACTGGATTCCCAGACAGGAGGTGGATTCCCAACAGGAGGTGGATTCCCAGATAGGAGGTGGATTCCCAGACAGGAGGTGGATTCCCTGACAGGCTCATTTGATGCCCTTGCCTTGCTGGGATCTGCCCAGCAGAGCTTGAAAGGTTTGGGAAATTGACATTTCTGGTGGTCTAGAGAGGAGCAGAAAAGGTCATATTTAATTCCTCAAATTTATGGTCAGGTGGCCTCACACCAGCCTTGACTCCCAAGGAACAAACCCCAGATGTTTCATTTTCTGCAGGATCAGCTCAGTTCTTACCCCAGCCCCATCTTTACTCCACCAAAATCCATGGCTGCCAGTAGATTTATTTTAAAAGCAAAGGAAGAATCAGGAGGAACTCATCCAGTGTGCTGCCTTCCATCCCTGGTTTCATCCCCTCTGATGGAGACCTCCCCAGCCCTTTATTGATTAACAACCAGCAGGATCAGGTCTCCTTTTCATGCGGAAAATATCAAAATTAGGGCTTTCACTGCTGCTCGTGTTATCTCCAATTAACTGCGCTGATATGATTTGTTCTCCCACAGTCTTTGTTGCATAACTAATCACAGCCAATAAATATAAACACAAAAATAATTAGCTGGAATCAGCGCACCGCCCATGCCAGGCACAGCCTGGCAGCAGCAGGGAGGACACACACTCTTCCTGACATGCTTCCAGTTAATTTTTCCTTCCATTTTGGATTTTATTTCCTGCTTTGGGTGGAGGCAGGGGCTGAAGGTGCCTCTGAAGGGCTGCAGCCATGGTAACACGCTCAGACACGGGATATTGGCTCTCCAGGTGATTCGGGGATTAATTCCGTGTTACTCCTGTTTATCACCTCGTTCCAGGAGATCCCAACATTCTGACATTCCCCAGCAGATGTCTGGGAATTAATGAAATAGAGAGAGGAGACTCCAGCAAGGGCTTTGACTGCATGGGGGGAGGATGAGCAGAGACCCTGGTGCTGCTCCTTGTCCTTCAGAGCACTGAAGGTGCCAACCCAAGGACTCAGGTGGTGCCACCAGCCTGGGAGAGGCACTGGTGGGGACAGGATATTGCTCCCGTGAGCTGCTCCCAAACTAAGCTGGGATGGGCTGTCTCAGGAGGACTGGGGAGGAAAGGGATGGCAGGGCTGAAGGATTCTGCAAATCCACCAATTTCCGTGGCATTTTCTGTAGGAAGTGGAATTGTTTCATCTCAGTGCTGTCCTAAATCTGTTGTATCAAGACAGTAAATCTGCAATTTTTTCCCCCTGTGTTCCTGTTGAGCTTCATTTCTCTGGATCAATTTTATTATCCCATAATTCACATTGTCTCACCCTTCACATTTCATATTACAATGTTTAGGATCATCTAAAGAACATTTTTACTCCATTAGAATGAGAAGGTTTGAAATGATTGAGCTTAGGTGATGGAGCTGTGTTGAAACAAACTCTCTCAATGTCCAATAGGGAAAATCCTCACAGTTCCTGACTCACTGCTCTATTATTAGTAGCATTAGTATTAGTATTAGTATTAGTATTAGTATTAGTATTAGTATTAGTATTAGTATTAGTATTAGTATTAGTATCAGTATTATCCTTCACAACTCCCTGACAGGAGGGTGCAGCCAAGTGGGGGTTGGGCTCTGCCCCCAGGGAAAAACAAAGGAAGAGGCCTCAAGTTGTTCCAGGGAAGGTTTAGGTTGGATATTAGGGAAAATTTCTTCCTGGAAAGGGTGGTCAGGCAGTGCTGGAGTCCCCATCTCTGGAGGGATTCAAAAGCCATGTGGATGTGGCACTTGGGGACATGGCCAGTGCTGCCCTTGGCAGTTGGACTCACTGACTGATCCCAGAGGGCTTTTCCAACCTTTCCAATGATTCTCTCATTCCATGATTATTCAGGATTTTCTCTTCCCTGAACCAGCAGCTCCAATGGGAAGTGGCACCGTTTCCCCACAAATGGAGACTCCATTTCCAAAGCTGTTTGTTTGTCTGGGATTTTGTAGGGCAGCATCAGGAAGGTTTGGGAATGGATCCCTGTGATCTCCCACATTCCCTGTCCTGGACAGTGCTGTTCCTGCTGTTCCTAAGGTGAAGCACTTGGCAGGATTTGACAAAGTCCTTTTATTTTCCTTTTTTTGCTGCAGCACCTTCATTTCCCATCATTTTCGCATCTGGCAGTGAGAACCTGGACAATGCAGGCACAGAGAGTTCAGGGGGAGTGGTGACCCCAGGGCTTTCAGAGGATCCACTCAAGATCCTTCCAACCCCAAATCCTTTGGGCAGCATCCAAAACAGACAAGGAATCCTGCTCCCTCCCAGACCCCGCCTCTCCATCTGAAATATCCCACATGTCCCCAAAATCTTGCTCTCCAGCCCCTCAGATTATGGGCAGGTTTAAAAATGTGAAGTCATCAGAGCTTTTGAAATGTTTCAAAATTGCCTGCATGCAAATACATGCAAATAAATGTAAATAGGGAGGCACTGCCTCAGCCGGGTTATTAAAGGAGCTGCTGCTCCTAAGAGGATTTTCCTAAGAAGACTAAAGATCCCCCAACAGCCATTAGAACCCAGCTCCTGTAAATCACACTAAATACAGGGCTGTTATCCCTGACACAGCCTGCAAAGGGATGGAGCAGGGGCTCAAGCTGCTTCTCCACCTTCCTCTCCCATCCCTTCTGTGTTCCTGCAGCAGCTGGGAGGGCTCTGCTGGTGCAGAGGAGGGCACAGCCCCAGGGGCTGCAGCAACCTGGGGCTGCCCTGCTCCAGCTGAGCGTGGGGCAGGAGCAGCCCTGGCTGGGCCCTGCAGGGGCTCTCCAGGAGCTGCTGGGAGTGGGGACTCTGCCTGGGGCTCCTCACATCCAGGGAAAACCAGCCAGCACCTGCTGCTCTGGGGCAGCTTTGTCCTCCAAAACCATCCCAGCAGTTAAAATTCCCACCAGTTAAACCAATCCACCAGTTAAACCATCTAACCACTTAAACCACCCACCAGTTAAACCAATCCACCAGTCAAACCATCCAACCACTTAAACCATCCACCACATAAACCATCCACCAGTTAAACCAATCCACTACTTAAACCATCCACCAGTTAAACCAATCCACCACTTAAACCATCCACCAGTTAAATCATCCACCAGTTAAACATTCTAACCACTGAAACCATCCACCAGTAAACCATCTAACCAGTTAAACCAGTTTAACCATCCCAGCAGTTCCCTGAATCCTGCACAGGGTCAAGTCATTGAAGAGTTTTCTCCCTCCCCTCAAAATATTGTTTATTTCCTGTTTCTGGAGAAGATCAAGCACTGAGAAGTGATCAGTCAGCCCTTGGGAACGCTCCTGGTTCTCTGGATCTCTGGTTCTCTGGATCTCCCTCCCAGGCTGGGACTCTCCAGCAGAGCCCCCACACGTTGCTGTGCAGGGATTTTGTGGCTGGGCTGTGGGGATGTGGCACAGCTGATGCTGGAAGTGGCTCAGTTCTGCTCACAAAGGTTTGCCCTTGAGTTTTCTGCTCCAGCACTCAGGAGCCTCCTGCCTTTCAAAGCTCGGCAGGATTCAGTGACACTCCAGGAGCTTAACACGATTACCCCAACTTCCACTCCCCTTCCTTAGACCTCACTCCCAGGGGCTATTTGTAATTTGCAGTTGGAGTTTATTCACTGTCTTTGAACAAAGAAATTTGATTTTTTTTATTTTAGTCTCCTCTTAAATCCTGACAGGTTTAAAAAAAAAGAATTAAAAACTCCTAATGCTTTCATGAGAAGCTAAAATTTCTCACAGAAAAGGAAATACTTTTGGCAAGCTGAACAGGAGAATTATATCAGAGCTGAAGGAAAAATAAATCTTTACCCTGTTTTTGTAATTGTTGCTAATTCATTGTTATTTTTACCATCACTGTCCATGACAGGGCCCCACTGCAGCGGGCTCTGCCCCAACACAGAACATCACCAGCAGCACAATCAGGCAGCAGCGTCCTGCAGGATTGCTCCAGCCCTGCCTCACCTGGGCCTGGAGTCCTGCTGGATCCTTCTGTGAAAGTCCCTGGGTCTAACAGGGAAAAACAGTATTAATTGCCAGGTGGGATGAGGCTGCTTGGCCTTTGGTGGCTCCTCTGAGGGATGATTTCATGGCCACGCAGCAGCAGCAGAGCCCCCATGTGAACACAACTGCTCCCTCTCGGTGCACGGAGCATTAATTAAGGGAGCCAAGCAATGCCCACTTTTTGTCAGAGAGCAGGAAACGTAACGAGGCTCCCAGGTAATGAGTGCCCCTCGCATGTTCAGCAGCTCCCTGAAATAATGAGCTTTGGAAACAAGCTGGAGGTGCTGCCTGGATATTGATGTTGGGAATTCGCTGACCCTGTTACAGGCGGGTCGTGCTTTTCACAGAGCATCTCCCCTTCAGTCTGGGCTCCCTCTCATCAGCCCAGGATTGCAGCAGCGCAGAGCAGCCCCAGCAGCACAGAAATCCAGGAGCCAGAGCCTTCTGCTGTGCCTTGATCCTTGGTGGGGCTTTGTAGGATAAATCCCAGCCTGGTTCTCACCCCAGTGGGGTTTGGAGAGGCCCCGTTGTGTGTAGGGTGGGATTGTGGCTCTGCACTGCTCTGGGTCACTCAGAAATGATCCTTGAGGTAAAAGTGGTCCCAGTTCCCTGAGGGTTCTCCCCTGTCCCCCTGGGCCAGCTCCATGTGGCACAGGGACTTCAGCTCCTTGTGCAGGCCCTCGTGTCCTCAGCCCTGGAGGCCACATTACACTGAAGGTTCTTCCTCCCCATTATCCAGGGGAAATGCTGGAAAAGTCCTGTTTGCCCATTTCCCACCATGTACCAAAGCACTGCTCAGCTGCTCAGGGACTGAAAACCCCAAGGTCCAGCTCTGCAGGGGCTGTGCCCTGAGGGATGGGATGGGATTGTCCTAAAGGTTCCTTCCACCTCAGGATCTCCTGTGACCTGGGATTTAGGAGAGCAATCCTGGGGGCAGCTCTGGCCCCTCAGGATAAGGACACGGAGGGGCTGGAGTGAGTCTAGGGCAGGGAACAGAGCTGGGAAGGGGCTGGAGAATTCCTGAGGGAGCTGGGCAGGGGCTGGAGAATTCCTGAGGGAGCTGGGAAGGGGCTGGAGAATTCCTGAGGGAGCTGGGAAGGGGCTGGAGAATCCCTGAGGGAGCTGGGAAGGGGCTGGAGAATTCCTGAGGGAGCTGGGCAGGGCTCAGCCTGGAGCAAAGGAGGCTCAGGGGGCCCTTGTGGCTCTGCACAGCTCCTGGCAGGAGGGGACAGCCGGGGGGTCGGGCTGTGCTCCAGGGAACAGGGACAGGAGCAGAGGGAACGGCCTCAGGCTGGGCTCAGGCTAAAATTGGAAAAAATTCTTCCTGGAAAGGGCTGTCCAGGCAGGACAGTGGTGGAGTCCCCATCACTGGAGGGATTTAAAGCCCCCATGGATGTGGCACTTGGGGACATGGATTAGGGGTGACTTTGGCAGTCCCAGGTTAAAGGTTGGATTCTTAGATCTTGGAGGGTCTTTCCAACATTACTGACTCTGTAATTCCATGAAAAATATCCCTCCCAGCAGCTGGGCTGTACCCAGGCATTCCTGTAGGCAGGAGCAGATGGAGTCTCCTGGAAAACAAAGCCCTGAGAGGACCCACAGAGAGGACACCCAGGGACAGAGCAGGAGCTCAGCTCCCGCATGGAGGCGGCTGGAACCAGCCCAGGGCTCTGACCCAGCCCAGCTCCCAGCCAGGAACATTTTTAGAGAGCCCTGTCTGAGCTGCTCCCACTCTGTGAGCTGAGATAAGAGGAGTGAGATGGGACGAGGTGGTTTGGCTGTGCAAACCCCGCAGCTGCCAGCTGCAACTGCAGCCCTGGCTCCCGGGGGTGCAGCACATCCCAGCCCTCCCCGCTCCCTGCAATTCCAGCAGCCTGGAATGCAGCAGGAGCTGGGTCCCACCGGCCTCTCCCCACCCTCACTGCAGTCAGCATTGATAACAAACACTCTCCAAATATTTTTTTTCCTTCCCTGCACTGCTCTAATCCACAGAGGCCCCTCAGCTTGGATGTGCTGCCTGTTGCTCTCTGCAGCCTCTCCCTCTCTCTTTGTTCTCTCAGCAGACAAATTAAACCTTTTCCAGCCACATTGCAGAGGATTATTTCAATAGAAAGACTGAGGGCTGCACTCCCAAAGCAGGAATTACTGCTCACTCTGGGCAGGGTGGCCGGTTCAAGCCCCAGTTTGCAGAATTTCCACCTGTGCCAAGCCAGTCTGGCAGGACCTGATCCCTCAGTCCATCCCAGGGCCGGTTCCACACTGTCCTGACACCAGGGTCAGAGCTACTGGGGGAAATATCCAGTTTTAACTGTTGGCAGAGAGATGAACAAAATCACAGCTGAAAACACAACATTTATCATGATTTCCCCCAGCTTTCAGTTGGTTTATGGAATTTTTTCAGGTTTTAGCCTTTCCCAACCTTGTCATTCTGTGAACAGCTGCTTAAAACCTAATCCAGATGTTAGCCCAGAACAGTATCAGATGGGTGTGTGCATATACCCATAGATATAGATATATAAATGTAGAAAGATATGTAGGTAGAGATATAGATATAGATGATAGAGATGATAGATATAGATTATATAGATATAGATAATATAGATATAGATATAGATTATATAGATATAGATTATATAGATGATCAATATAGATATAGATTATATAGATATAGATGATATAGATAGATATAGATATAGATATAGATATAGATATAGATATAGATATAGATATAGATATAGATGTAGATATAGATAGATTATATAGATATAGATAGATTATATAGATATAGATTATATAGATATAGATTATATAGATATAGATATAGATATAGATATAGATATAGATATAGATGATAGATATAGATAGATATAGATAGATATAGATAGATATAGATAGATATAGATAGTTAAACCACTTGCAACAAAAGACTGCTCAACCCACAAGCCCATCCTGAAATATCTGTGATGGAAATCCCACTTTCCCAGCCCCTGTGAACAAATTGTTGTGTCATGAATTCCCATCCGCTGCTGTCTGCTTTGCACAGGATGGACAAAGAGATGAGATTGTTCCTCCTTCCACAGAAGCCTCTTCAGCTGAAACAAGTCCAGTCCAGCTAATTCCGAGTTTTTCCAGGCCTGGCTGCATCCGTCCTGTCTGTATTCTCTAGGAAGAAAGCAGATTATGTTTCCCAGCACAACAATGAGCGTTTCTGTCACAGTGAGCGCTTCCAAAAGGAAAACAAGGCCCGTGCTGACAATGGCTCTGTTTCATTCATCAGAGCTCCCAATCCAGAGGCTCCCTCCCAACAAAACCCAGGCAGAAACAAAAGGCAGGGCTTGTTTTAGACCAGGCTGCGCTGAGGCACCCCTCCTGCAGCGCCAGGAGAGGGGTCAGGGCTCCAGCAGCCCCCAGCTCATCACCAAACAACAGGCTCTGAGACTGGAAAAGGGATTTTAGTGAGGAAAGGAGAAGAGTACAAAGAATTCAGACGAGCAAAGAGAGACAGGAGCATCTGGTGTGTTACAGCTGTTGGAGGGAAAAGTGTTTTCTAACTCCCTAAAAACATCAAAATACATCTAAATGTTGTTGGGGTTTTTTTATATTTTTCTTTCTCCAAACTTGAAATTAAAAAAACACAAACCCACCCAGCCAAAAAAACCCTGCCTTCTTTTCCCACTGGACTGGAGCCAAGGCGGAGGGAGGCAGAAAATGAGGAGGATATGCAAAGCATCAAAATGTTCAGTGATCAAAATGGGAGATATTTTAACCCAAACAACAGCTTTCTGCTCAAATTCTCACTCTGCCTAAAAAGCTGTTCCATGATCAAAAACACACAGAGCAGGAGAGAGGGATTTTAACTAACATAACTTGAACCAGCTCAGTGTTTTCTCCTGCTGGCGACTCCCAGGCTGCAAGAATTTGGAGAAAGATTAAAAAAAGCCCCAACTCCAAAGGAACGTGAGGATCAGATGGAGTGGTTGTTATTTGCTGTTATTTGGTTACTGTGAAAGATCAAGAAATAATCCTGGCTGAGAGCCCCCTGCAGCACGAAATGGCTCCTGAGCCCTCTGTCCAAAGCACCTGGTGCTGCAAGAACCCCTTTCTGGGGGATAACTCCTTCTTGCAAGCAGAGGAGGTTTTATCATCCATCACAAATGCATTTCCTGGCACATTTCTACTTCCAAACCTTCCCATTTTCCCACTGAAATAAAGTTCCTCCAACAATTCCCAGCAAGTGCTGCCTCATTTCCTCCCTGACTTCCAGCACTGCTGGGCACAGGCAGTTCTGACATCTTCCCATTCAATGAGAATTTTCTTGGCTCTCAAATAGAAAGAACCCCCAGAGCATTTCCATGAGCAGTGCTGGGGGTGCTGCACTGGGGAGAAAAGCAGCAGAAATGGTGAAGCTGCTCCCAGCCTGCAGAGCAAGGCATTACCTGGATTTTCCAGGTGTTTATTCAAAGGGCTCTCCAACACTTCCCGGGTGTTTGCTCTCCCTTTCTGCATTTCAAGTGTTGTACACGAGCGATGAGAGGCAAGGGCAAGACCTGAATGTTCTGCTGGAAAAACCATTTAGCTGGGAATTTGATTTCCTTCAATTTTCTGATTTTTTTTCCCCACTAGGGAGCAACAACCATATTGTAACTGAACTGACAATCACAGTGTCTTACTTCAAATGAAATTGTCAAAATATTGTGTCAGGAATCCTGTATGAAGTGATTTCTTTGGCTGTCACTCACATTTGCCATCCTAAAGAGTCTGGTTTCTATTAACAAAGAGACTCAACACATAAATAATCTCAAAAACCAGATACAGCTGAATTAGGAGCACCCAGAAATATTAACAGCAACAATAATCTAACCTTTGAGAAGGTGCTTAGGGGAGAAAAAGCAAGAAAATCCAAATTAAAGAGGAATGAAATAGCCAAGTCTATTGAAACATCTGAAATTTGATACAATCAGTTAGCAAATGCCATTAACTTGTTCCTCACTCCCCACCTAATGATGTGTTTGCTCTGTGCAAATAATGATGACAGTGCAGTGATTCCCATTTATTCCCATTTTTGTGGGGTATAAAATCATTTCAGGAATCCCAGCCTTTGAGCAAAATGAGATCTTTGGTGTCTGAGTCAGGAACTGAGGGGCTGGGACACACCTGGGAGGGGGTGGGGGCTGGGATAAACCCTGGGCTGCAGAACTGCAGGGCTGGGACACACCTGGGACACACCTGGGACACACCTGGGACACACCTGGGACACAGAGCTGCCCAGGGTGGGGTTGTTGGGGTGTCTGGGACAGGCCAGGGTTGGATCCATCATCCCTGGGGGTCCCTTCCAGCTCAGGACATTCTGGGATTCTGTGATCTGTGAGTCTAAGGATGAAAAATCTGGAAGGAGAGAAATTGAGGCACCACTTGGACAGGTGTAACCCCCTGAGAGGCTGCCCTGGGCTGTGTTTGAGGGGTCAGGGAGGTTTCCCAGGCCCAGCTGGGGCAGCTGAGGCTCTGAGAGCCTTCAGGAGCTGCCAGGATGAGCCTTTGTCCCATGCAAAGCAACAGAACCCCAAGCAGCCCCAGGGCAGGCTCAGGGTGGGCACAGCAGGAATTTCCCCATGGAAAGGGGGCTCAGGCCTTGGCACTGCCCAGGGAGGGTTGCAGTGCCCATCCCTGGGGGTGCCCAAGGAATCCCTGGAGGTGGCACTCAGAGCTCTGGGCTGGGGACAAGGTGGGGATCAGCTGGGACTCGATGTCCTTGGAGCTCTTTTCCCACCTCATCTCTGGGATCCTGAACACCAGAATCCCAAAGGCTTTTCCCAGCAGGGAATATCCATCCAGTGCAACCCCAGCAGCAGAGGTGTCCCTACCCCAGCCCCTTCTGGCAGGGAATATTCCCTGTTCCCCCACAGCTCCAAACCCCGCACACCAACCACAGAAAAGGAGCCCTGAACGTCCTTAAAATCCCATTTTTGCATATTGGGGGAAAAGTTCTGCATGGAAAGGGTGGTCAGGGCTTGGCAGGGGCTGCCCAGGGAGGTTTGGAGTGCCCATCCCTGGGGGTGCCCAAGGAATCCCTGGAGGTGGCACTCAGAGCTCTGGTGGGGGTCAGGCACAGCTCAGACTCTATGATCCAGGAGATCTTTTCCAACCTCAGCGATTTTGTGATTCCATAACAAAAACCCCAAAGCCCAGCGAGGTGTGACCATCCCACAGCAGCCCCCCCGTGCCACACAGCTGCCAGGCTGTCTGCTGAGGCCAGCAGGGTGTCCCAGCCCTCCCTGTGAGCAGCCAGGGCAGCTCTGCTGCCCAAGCAGTGCCCCAGTCCTGCAGCAGGGCTCGGGGAACAAAGGAATTGCTGTTCCTGCTGCTCGGCTCTGTGGAGTGGGAGCTGCACAGGCTCAGGTTGCAGACAAGTGCATTAATCTTTTCAGCTTTCCTGGAATGAAACATCAGAGGTTTAACCTGTTCTTTATTGCTATTCCAATGCCCTGGGTGGTACTTTTAAAAATAAACTCCTGAAAGGCAGCAGGAGGGAGAAGGGGAAGGAGCCTGAGAGCTGCTCACTCACTCACTGTGCGAGCCCTAACTGCTCAAAATAGAGCAAATGTAAAAATTCAGACTGTTTGATTAAAAGGCTGGTAATATTCAATATTCTGAGCTCTGAGTTCCAGACTCAGGGGTAAAAGAGATTTCAGCTTCTTATTTTACAGAAAAAATAAGGGTTTGGACTCCCAGGACTGAGGAATGAGATCAAGCAGCACAGGAAGGCCAAGGAACCTGCTGGAAAGGCAAAACTGAGCCTCCCTATTGATTTGTATTTATGAAATCTTACTATTTTTAAAGCACATTTGGGGACCTGAAGGTTCCTGAACTATCCAGATGGATATTTCCAAGAAAACTCTGCCAGGACAGAAACCTAATACCCAATTTTCTCATTATTTTGGCTGTGTTTACCTCTGCTGCTCCTTCTGTTAGTTCCAGTGGAGAGAATATAAAATACATTTGCAGATACCTATGGGGAAAAGTGATTTATCCACATGCCTTAATTAATTTTGTGAGTTCTGTCAATTTTAGGGTTAATTTTAGGGTCACTAATGAGGTGAAGATGAGGGCTGGGTGGACACCCAGCAGGGAGGGAGGGAGGGAGGGAGGGAGGGAGGGAGGGAGGGAGGGAGGGAGGGAGGGAGGGAGGGAGGGAGGGAGGGAGGGAGGGAGGGAGGGAGGGAGGGAGGGAGGGAGGGAGGGAGGGAGGAAGGAAGGAAGGAAGGAAGGAAGGAAGGAAGGAAGGAAGGAAGGAAGGAAGGAAGGAAGGAAGGAAGGAAGGAAGGAAGGAAGGAAGGAAGGAAGGAAGGAAGGAAGGAAGGAAGGAAGGAAGGAAGGAAGGAAGGAAGGAAGGAAGGAAGGAAGGAAGGAAGGAAGGAAGGAAGGAAGGAAGGAAGGAAGGAAGGAAGGAAGGAAGGAAGGAAGGAAGGAAGGAAGGAAGGAAGGAAGGAAGGAAGGAAGGAAGGAAGGAAGGAAGGAAGGAAGGAAGGAAGGAAGGAAGGAAGGAAGGAAGGAAGGAAGGAAGGAAGGAAGGAAGGAAGGAAGGAAGGAAGGAAGGAAGGAAGGAAGGAAGGAAGGAAGGAAGGAAGGAAGGAAGGAAGGAAGGAAGGAAGGAAGGAAGGAAGGAAGGAAGGAAGGAAGGAAGGAAGGAAGGAAGGAAGGAAGGAAGGAAGGAAGGAAGGAAGGAAGGAAGGAAGGAAGGAAGGAAGGAAGGAAGGAAGGAAGGAAGGAAGGAAGGAAGGAAGGAAGGAAGGAAGGAAGGAAGGAAGGAAGGAAGGAAGGAAGGAAGGAAGGAAGGAAGGAAGGAAGGAAGGAAGGAAGGAAGGAAGGAAGGAAGGAAGGAAGGAAGGAAGGAAGGAAGGAAGGAAGGAAGGAAGGAAGGAAGGAAGGAAGGAAGGAAGGAAGGAAGGAAGTGGCGGAAGGAAGTGGCGGAAGGAAGGAAGGAAGGAAGGAAGGAAGGAAGTGGCGGAAGGAAGTGGCGGAAGGAAGTGGCGGAAGGAAGTGGCGGAAGGAAGTGGCGGAAGGAAGGAAGGAAGGAAGTGGCGGAAGGAAGGAAGGAAGGAAGTGGCGGAAGGAAGTGGCGGAAGGAAGTGGCGGAAGGAAGTGGCGGAAGGAAGTGGCGGAAGGAAGTGGCGGAAGGAAGGAAGTGGCGGAAGGAAGTGGCGGAAGGAAGTGGCGGAAGGAAGTGGCGGAAGGAAGTGGCGGAAGGAAGTGGCGGAAGGAAGGAAGGAAGGAAGTGGCGGAAGGAAGGAAGGAAGGAAGTGGCGGAAGGAAGTGGCGGAAGGATAGTGGCGGAAGGAAGTGGCGGAAGGAAGGAAGTGGCTGGAAGGAAGGAAGTGGCGGGAAGGAAGGAAGTGGCGGAAGGAAGGAAGTGGCGGAAGGAAGGAAGTGGCGGAAGGAAGGAAGTGGCGAAGGAAGGAAGTGGCGGAAGGAAGGAAGGAAGGAAGTGGCGGAAGGAAGGAAGTGGCGGAAGGAAGGAAGTGGCGGAAGGTAAGGAAGTGGCGGAAGGAAGGAAGGAAGGAAGTGGCGGAAGGAAGGAAGTGGCGGAAGGAAGGAAGGAAGGAAGTGGCGGAAGGAAGGAAGTGGCGGAAGGAAGGAAGGAAGGAAGGAAGTGGCGGAAGGAAGGAAGGAAGGAAGGAAGGAAGGAAGTGGCGGAAGGAAGGAAGGAAGGAAGGAAGTGGCGGAAGGAAGGAAGGAAGGAAGGAAGTGGCGGAAGGAAGGAAGGAAGGAAGTGGCGGAAGGAAGGAAGGAAGGAAGGAAGGATAGTGGCGGAAGGAAGGAAGGAAGGAAGTGGCGGAAGGAAGGAAGGAAGTGGCGGAAGGAAGGAAGGAAGGAAGGAAGGAAGTGGCGGAAGGAAGGAAGGAAGTGGCGGAAGGAAGGAAGGAAGGAAGTGGCGGAAGGAAGGAAGGAAGGAAGTGGCGGAAGGAAGGAAGGAAGGAAGGAAGGAAGGAAGGAAGGAAGGAAGTGGCGGAAGGAAGGAAGGAAGGAAGGAAGGAAGTGGCGGAAGGAAGGAAGGAAGTGGCGGAAGGAAGGAAGGAAGGAAGGAAGTGGCGGAAGGAAGGAAGTGGCGGAAGGAAGGAAGTGGCGGAAGGAAGGAAGTGGCGGAAGGAAAAAGGAAGGAAGGAAGGAAGGAAGGAAGGAAGGAAGGAAGGAAGGAAGGAAGGAAGGAAGGAAGGAAGGAAGGAAGGAAGGAAGGAGGAAGGAAGGAAGGAAGGAAGGAAGAAGGAAGGAAGGAAGGAAGGAAGGGAAGGAAGGAAGGAAGGAAGGAAGGAAGGAAGGAAGGAAGGAAGGAAGGAAGGAAGGAAGGAAGGAAGGAAGGAAGGAAGGAAGGAAGGAAGGAAGGAAGGAAGGAAGGAAGGAAGGAAGGAAGGAAGGAAGGAAGGAAGGAAGGAAGGAAGGAAGGAAGGAAGGAAGGAAGGAAGGAAGGAAGGAAGGAAGGAAGGAAGGAAGGAAGGAAGGAAGGAAGGAAGGAAGGAAGGAAGGAAGGAAGGGAAGGAAGGAAGGAAGGAAGGAAGGAAGGAAGGAAGGAAGGAAGGAAGGAAGGAAGGAAGGAAGGAAGGAAGGAAGGAAGGAAGGAAGGAAGGAAGGAAGGTAGGAAGGAAGGAAGGAAGGAAGGAAGGAAGGAAGAAGGAAGGAAGGAAGGAAGGAAGGAAGGAAGGAAGGAAGGAAGGAAGGAAGGAAGGAAGGATGGAAGGAAGGAAGGAAGGAAGGAAGGAAGGAAGGAAGGAAGGAAGGAAGGAAGGAAGGAAGGAAGGAAGGAAGGAAGGAAGGAAGGAAGGAAGGAAGGAAGGAAGGAAGGAAGGAAGGAAGGAAGGAAGGAAGGAAGGAAGGAAGGAAGGAAGGAAGGAAGGAAGAAGGAAGGAAGGAAGGAAGGAAGGAAGGAAGGAAGGATGGAAGGAGGAAGGAAGAGGAAGGAAGGAAGGATGGAAGGAAGGAAGGAAGGTAGGAAGGAAGGAAGGAAGGAAGGAAGGATGGTAGGAAGGAAGGATGGAAGGGAAGGAAGGAAGGAAGGAAGGAAGGAAGGAAGGAAGGTAAGGATGGAAGGAAGGAAGGAAGGGAAGGAAGGAAGGAAGGTTGGAAGGAAGGAAGGAAGGAAGGAGGAAGGAAGGAAGGAAGGAAGGAAGGAAGGAAGGAAGGAAGGAAGGAAGGAAGGAAGGAAGGAAGGATGGAAGGAAGGAAGGAAGGAAGGAAGGAAGGAAGGAAGGAAGGAAGGAAGGAGGAAGGAGGAAGGAAGAAGGAAGGAAGGAAGGAAGGAAGGAAGGAGGAAGGAAGGAAGGATGGAAGGAAGGAGAGGAAGGAAGGAAGGAAGGTTGGAAGGAAGGAAGGTAGGAGGATGGAAGGAAGGAAGGAAGGAAGGAAGGAAGGAAGGAAGGAAGGAAGGAAGGAAGGAAGGAAGGAAGGAAGGAAGGAAGGTAGGAAGGAAGGAAGGAAGGAAGGAAGGAAGGAAGGAAGGAAGGAAGGAAGGAAGGAAGGAAGGAAGGAAGGAAGGAAGGAAGGAAGGAAGGAAGGAAGGAAGGAAGGAAGGAAGGAAGGAAGGAAGGAAGGAAGGAAGGAAGGAAGGAAGGAAGGAAGGAAGGAAGGAAGGAAAAGCCTCTGAGTAGCTCCAGCAGACTCCTCTCGACAAAGTCTTTCTAAACTGAGCTGAAAAGAGTGAAATTAGGTAAATCTTTGTTTCAGCATCTCCCAGGAGAAGCCGAGGTCCCCTGGAGCCTGCTGTGATGGGCAGTGATTATGGGGAGGGAAATTTGCACTGCAATGAGGTAATTGCAGCTGCTGTTCCAGGGTGTTTTGGGGAAGTTTGGGATAATCAGGGAGATTTTGTGCAAATGGCCGGGAGGATGCAGCAGGATCCAGGTGATTCAGGCAGGGAGCACCGTGGGTTTGGCTGAAGGCACGGACCAGGACCAGTTGCCCTGTGAAGCAGAAAGGGCTGGCAGTGCCAGGCAGGGCAGGGCAGCTCTCCCAGCCTGCAGGTGTTTGGTTTCACCACCAGCCCCTGCTTTCTCTGCCCAGACTCAAAGGCTGACAGTTCCTCTGCCCTGGGCCTTTCCATGGCAGGCTCCTGTTCCAGTGTTCCCCTGGAATAACGAAACACAGCAGGGCTGACATTGTTACTGCTGCTGCTGCCCTGCCAGGGCTGGCAGCGAAAGGGACGGGCTGGAAGGGAGGGCAGAATAAAACTGAAGGATGATTTCCATCTCAGAGTCCCTGGGGAGGGTGAATTGTGTTGTCAGTAAGATCCCAGGCTGAACAAAGCCCGTTCCTGCCTGCTGCTGCTCTCTGGGATGTCACCTCCAGCTCAGCCCTGGCACCACGGCTGAGCACAGGGGGAAGGTGCCCGAGGGGTTTGGGAAAGCCGATGGAATAAAGGGTGGAAGTAAGGATGAGCTGGGCCAGGACACTCTGCGTTCACAAAAGGCAGAATTCAGCTCCAGGCTGTCAGGAAAATTAATGCACAAACACCAGAGGTTTATGGCCAAAAAGGAGAGGGGAATCCTGTAACTTTATTCCAATCAAGGCAGAGGCCATGGGGCATTGCTCCAATTTCTGGAGGACACAGCCTCCTTTTTATCCCAATTTCCCAGCGGCATCTCCCTTCTCTCTTTCCCCACTGGCTGAGGTACTTGAGAGGTTCAGACTTCCCAGAACACCTGATCCCAGAGATTTCCCAAAGATTCCCCTATAATGTAAAGCCCTCCTTTTAATTTTCAATTCTTATGGAATTTAGGGGTTTTCCCCATTGTTTCTTTCATCTTGCAATGTCCAATTTCATTTATCAGCAAACCTACAGTTTATTTGTAAAAGCAAATATCTTTTCCATTCATCAATCAGTGGAATCCTTCCCATTGTTTCTTTTATCTCCCAGCAGACCCACAGCTGGTTTGGAACAACAAATCCACCATTCCTCTCAATGCAGAGAACAAATGAATGCAGAGAGCCTGGAGCTGACAGATTCCTGGGAGCTGCTGAGCCAGGACAGGTCAGGGAGCACCCTGGCAGCTCTCAGCCACTCCAGGAACTCTTGGTTTCCCTGCATTTTATGGAGTTGATAACATTTCCTTGGCAATGAGATGGAAAAGAACACCCAGCCAGCTCATTTCTGTGTCTGTCTCGGAGGTCAGGAACCCACCAAGCTATGGCAACTCCAGGGTTTGATTCCCAGCCACCATTCCTTGTGCAGGGAATTCAGCCAGTTCCTTCTGTAAAACCTGGTGAATGGACCAGTCCTGCAGCCTCACTTTGAATATTGGTTGGGTTTCCCATCTGGCAGCATCAAGGTTTCCACAAACAGGAAAAATGGCTCAGTCACTCCTTTATTGCAGCTGAAAGAGAAATAAATGGGAAGGGGGCTGTGGGACAGGGAGCTGTGCAGCCCTGGCAGCAGGAATGGGCCTGTTGGGCTGCAGGAACATCACACTGATTTTATAAATCTCTCACACAGAAACAAACAAAACATCTCTCCCCAAACCTGCCAGCTTTGGGAAAGATTTTGCTTCCTAGCATTGCTTGACCCTGTTGTAGAGCAGCTGATCCTCAGCCTCAGGGAGCAGCAGTGCCCTTCCCTGGGGGCTCTCCCCTCGGGAATGAGCTCACAGACAGCCCCAGCTCTTTCACAGCCCCAGTGCCTTCAGGGGGAGCTGGTGCAGGGGGCTCTGAGCTCCGAGCAGGGCTCAGCCCCAGTCACTGTCCCAAGGGCTCTGCAGCCTCTCAAGTGACACTCACAGCTGAGATGTCCAAGGCAATAAAGAAACGTTTATTTCTGGACTTTGATATTTATGAAATTCTAAAAGTGACCATGGATGGGAGGATGAAACTGCCACCTCTCCAACCACACTGGTTAAACCAACAGTCCATCAATTCTCTCTTCTTCCAGCAAGGAATGCAAAACAATCATTTACATGAAAAGTGCATGATAAACTCCATTACAAAATTGTAAACATCAGAAGGCTTAGAAGAACTTCAGAAGAACAGGGTGACACTGCAGAACTGGCAAGCTGCTGTCCCAGCTGGAATTTTTCACTCTTTCCCCATTTCTCAGTGCCTTGGGCCCTGCAGTCCCTCAGGGCATCCATCCCACGGGCTGTGCTGTGCCAGGAGAGCTCAGACCTGGGCTCCTCCTACAGACCCAGATGGATTTGTGTCTCCTGGAGCTTCCCTCCTCTCCACAGGCTCACGGTGGGCAGGGACAGCTGACCCACAGCCTGCAGCCAGTGCCTGCAGGGGTGCATCAGGGTGGGCACAGCAGGAATTTCCCCATGGAAAGGGGGCTCAGGCCTTGGCACTGCCCAGGGAGGGTTGCAGTGCCCATCCCTGGGGGTGTCCCAGGAATCCCTGGAGGTGGCACTCAGAGCTCTGGGCTGGGGACAAGGTGGGGATCAGCTGGGACTCGATGTCCTTGGAGCTCTTTTCCCACCTCATCTCTGGGATCCTGAACACCATCAGTGTTGGGTTTTTGGGGTGTCTGGGCAGAGCCAGCAGCTGGATCCATGATCCCTGTGGGTCCCTCCCACTCAGGACATTCAGTGATTCCGTGACTTCACGTTCCACCACCTGAATCTGGGCAGAAGGGCAGAGCTCAGAAGGAAGCCCAGTGGATTTAAGAGAATTTCTGCACTTTGTGTCTTCCTGGAATGCCTAAAAGTCCCAAAAATGTGGGATATCCCTGCACTCCTCCTTCATGGGGGCAGACAGAGCAGCAGGGGTGGAGCACAAAGGAACCACTCGTGTCTGAAAGCCCAACCTGAGCCCGGCCAGCCTTCCCTGGCCTGTGCCACTGCAGGGAACAGCCCCCAAAGGGCTGCAGCTCATCAGGGGAGAGAGAGACATCTTTTAAGTCAAATATTTGTCATGGCAGTGGGAAATTAATTGCTATTTTACATAATTAGCTCCCTAGCAGCCTGCATAGCTCCAAACAAATGACCAGAGGGACAGCAGCAAATTCTCAAATTTTAAGCAAATAAGTGATTCCAGTTAAGGAGATCAATGAGATGCAATTATTCATTAAGGATCTCTTTTCCAGGGTTTTGAGGAACACTTGCTGCAGAAACCTGAGTAATTAAGGGGGTTGGGCTAATTTGGAAAGGGTTGGCAGCAAACCCATGTACACCCAGCAGTGGGTCCCACAAATCCATTGTTCCTGTACATTGTGGAGTATTAGGAAGAGTTTGGGGAGTAGGAGAGACCACCTGGTCCATGGAAACTGTCCTGCTCCTTGCAGATGGGATCTTGGGAATCAGAGGAGGAACTCCAAACCTGGGAGCCAGCACAGGGCACAGGCCTGGGGTTGGCAGCTGCAAGAGAAGCCTGGATAATAAAGGGAATTTTCTAAATGTCACTTAGGAACTAAACTGTGCAAAACCTTCTGGAAGTCTCACTTATAATCACTGAGTGCTGGCAGTGAGGCCTAGGGCTTAAATTGAGCTTGGACTGGCTCTGAGGAAATAGATTTAAGGGGGTGGAGAGAAAGTTTCCATTGGATATTGGGGATAAAATCTCCCCTGTGAGGGTGGGCAGGCCCTGACACAGGTGCCCAGAGCAGCTGTGGCTGCCCCTGGATCCCTGGAAGTGTCCCAGGCCAGGCTGGACTTTGGGGCTGGAGCACCTGGCACAGTGGGAGGTGTCCCTGCCATGGCAGGGGTGGCACTGGAGGTGATCTTTAAGGTCCTTTCCAGCCCAAACCATTCTGGGACACAGTGTTCCTCAAAAACAGATTTCGTAGATGCAATGAAGGAGAATTTGTGGCCCTCGAAATTACAGGTTCAATATTCTCACCTTAAAAGCAGAGCCTGGCTCAGTAATCAGAGAGAGAAAATGAGGAGAGAGCCCACGGGTGCCAAGTTCACGGTCACTTGCTTTGGCTTCATTTGGAAAAGAAATATTCCAAGAACCCTCTAATGAACTGAGCTCAAAGCTTGCAGAGGAACAATCATTTTCCCAGCAGTTCCTCTCCTGTGTCCAGCTGCTGGCAGAGTTCTCCCTCTCCTCAGCCCCAACGCCGTGCAGGGTGCAGAGAACCCCCTGGTTCCCCCAGTCCATCCTGGTTTCCACCTTCCCAAACACCCTTTTCCCTCGAGTTCTGCTCGCAGGTGTGGCCTGGCCCCCCTGCCCAGAGCAGGAGGATCAATGGCTGCAGGGAGATGTCCCTCTGTGCTCCTGTAGTGGGGAATAAAGCAGCAACACATGGCTATGTTCAGATACCCTGGCGCTGATGAATTGCTGCCCAGCAGACACTCCAAATAAAATGTGCTTTAGCATCCCTGATTTATCCTGGGAAGCACTGGGAGGGGAAGCAGCTCCCTCCTACATGGAACAGAGTTCCAGGGGAGGAAGCCACCAAAAACAAAAGGGAAAAGTGCAGATCTGGGATTGAGGCACCAGCCCTTGGAGAGGGGCACTGTGGGCTCTGCTGGTGAAGCTGGAGCCTGGCAGTGGCAGTGCTCCTGCAGGAAAGGTGATCTCTGTCTTCATGTAATCATTCAGGCTGGAAAAGAGCTCCAGGACCAGTCCAAGCTGTGCCCAATCTCTGCATTGTCACTCAGTGCCACATCCAGCCTTCCTTGGGCACCCCCAGGGATGGGCACTCCAGGCCTCCCTGAGCCTGAGCCCCCTTTCAGGAAGGGACCTGTGAGAAACAACTGCTCACTCTGAAAATTTAAAAAGGGTTATTAAACCTTGACAAAAATACAACAAAAGGACTACATAAGGAAAAATTTGCAGTGCAGGGAACTGCCCCACATGGACACCACGTGGCTGGTTCAGCCACAAGAGGGATGCTCAGTCTTTTATACCCCTGGGGTTGCACCAGCCAGCCCTGGCCCCTCCCAAGGTCTGTCAGGCAGCTCTTCTTTGCCATTTATCCATGCAGACTGCTTTCTTGTAGCTGGACTGGAGGTCAGGTGTTGCCATGCCCACCCCCTGAGCACCCCCAAGCTTTTCCATTCCCACCTGCCCCAGGTAAGGGACACCTGTGCAGCTTCTTTGTACCTGTCCTGGACAGCCCAGGCTGTCTGATGGCAGCAATACAGGGGGAAAGGGAACTGTGGGGAGAGCAGAGGACATCTAAACTACAATAACACATCTGTACATCACTAAAGCTTCTCTGAATATTCACACAGTAGTCATCCCTTAATTGTCAGAGCCAATCATCTCATTATCCATCTATAAGAGTACCCACAGACACTCATGGTGAATGCACAAACCCAGCCCTGTTCACCCTCCTGCACTTCAGGGCAGGATCATCTCCTGCCTCCAGGCAGCTCCTGGTGACCCTGAGCCCCATGGCACACGGAATCCACAGCACCAGTAACCTGGGAATGATAATTCCCTGGGAGGCGGCTGAGGAAAACCTGCCAAGAGCTGAGGTGGTGTGCAAGTGAAACCTGCACTGAGCCATGGGAGCTACCCAATTACAGCAGGCTAATTAGATAGACAGAGGGATGGCTTTCCTCCTTGGCAGGACGGGGCCCTGCAGCCCTGGACATTCCCCCTGGAAGGCTGCTCGGGACAGAGAGAGGCAGGAGCTGCCAGAGGGAGCCCATCCCCCACTCTGGGGCCCTCCCAGGCTGCTGCAGCTGCCAGGACAGAACTCCCATGGCCAGGGCCTGGCTCTGAAATGGATGGATGCTCAGGAGGCCAGGACTGTCCCTCTCCCAGGACTGTCCCTCTCCCAGGACTGTCCCTCTCCCAGGGTTTGTCCCTCTCCCAGGACTATCCACATCCCATATCCCACACCCCATATCCCACATCCTATAGCCCATAGCCCATAGCCCATATCCCCCATCCCATATCCCATATCCAGTATCCCAATCCCATAGCCCTTATCCCATAGCCCACATCCCATATCCCACATCCCACATCCCATAGCCCATATCCCACATCCCACATCCCACATCCCATATCCCATAGCCCTTATCCCACATCCCATATCCCACATCCCATATCCCATTTCCAATATCCCATATTCCATATCCCATAGCCCATATCCCTTATCCCATATCCAACATCCCACATCCCATATCCCAAATCCAGTATCCCATATTCCATATCACATAGCCCATAGCCGTTATCCCATATCCCATATCCCACATCCCACATGCCATATCCCATATCCCATATGCAGTATTCCATATGCCATAGCCCTTATCCCATATCCCACAGCCCATATCCCACATCCCATATCCCATATCCCATATCCCATAACCCTTATCCCATATCCCACGTCCCATATCCCACGTCCCATATCCAATATCCCATATCCCACATCCCATGTCCCATATCCCACATCCCATGTCCCATAGCCCACATCCCATATCCCATATCCTATATCCCATATCCCATATCCCATATCCCACATCCCATATCCCATATCCCATATCCCCTATCCTATATCCCATATCCAATATCCCATATCCCATAGCCCATGTCCCATATCCCACATCCCATATCCCACACCCCACATCCCACATCCCACATCCCACACCCCACACCCCACACCCCAAATCCCACATCCCACACCCCACATCCCCCATCCCGTATCCCTCTGGCTCTGCAGGCAGTGCCGCAGTCTCCTGCAGCAGCAGCGGCCCTGCGGTGCCGGGGGCTCTCTGGCCGGGGCTGGCTGCGTGCCTGATGGATCCACACCTGCAAGGGGAGCTGGGGAAGGTGCTGGGCCTGAAGCCAGCCCAGCTCTCCCTGGCCTCGCCTCTGCCCCTTCCCCAGGGCCTGAGGGACTAGCCAGGCTGCTCAGAGCCCGGGCTGGGGCTGAGCTGGTGGAGCTGGACAGGTCCGGCTCCTCTGGAGCTCTGGGCACTGGAAAGCAGAGGGAATGGGAGCCCTGGTGCTCGGGCACGCCAGGAGAGGTCAGCTGGGACTGCAGCCTCAAATCTGCCTCAAATGAGTTCATCATTTACTGGGCACACAGCAGGGAGGAGAATTCACACCCTCGGAGCTCTGTGCAGGCAGAGCCACAAACTCCTCCTGCTCCCAGCTGCTTTCATGTCAGTCCTGGCAGTGGAGCAGCAGGTGCTGCCCAGCTCCTCTCTGATCGCCCTCAGGGCAGGTTTCCACCGTGAGCTCTGGCAATTTGTCTGTAATAAAGACCCAGCACTTCACATTCCTGCTTTACTGTAGCCTGTTGTGTGGCAGCCTGGAATTCTAATTGCCCTGGCTCTTTTTTAAGCAGATTCCCAATGCAGCTCCTTTCCATACTAACAGAAAGGGCCTCTCCTTGCCCAGAACCTGGGGCTCAGCTCTGCAGTTGGGTTTATTCTATCAGGATCTGGCATTACTGTGACTCCAGTCCTGTCACCCTCCCTCCCATGGACCTGGTGCTTCCAAAATGAAACAGAATAGAAAAAGGTAAAGGGACAGGGACAGAAATCATGAATTTTGCCTAGCAAAACACATGACTGAGCAGCTTGTTCCCTTCCCAAAGCACTCTCTGCTCTGGCAGTGGTGACTCTTGCTCTGTGCCAGAGGGATGGTGCTGCTCTCCTGCACCTCCTGCCCCTTCCAGCACCTGCAGCAAAGCCTTGGCATGGCCATTCCCTCAATTCCTTCTTCCCTCCAGCTGTTCTGTATTCCATAGAAACACAGAACCATGGAATGGTCCTGGGAGGGACCTAAATCCCACCCAGTGCCACCCCTGCCCTGGCAGGGACACCTCCCCCTGTGCCAGGTGCTCCAGCCCCAATGTCCAGCCTGGCCTTGGGCACTGCCAGGGATCCAGGGGCAGCCACAGCTGCTCTGGCAATTCCAGCCCAGCCCCTGCCCACCCTGCCAGGGAACAATTCCCAATTCCCAAGATCCCATCCAGCCCTGCCCTCTGGCACTGGCAGCCATTCCCTGGCTCCTGTCCCTCCATCCTTGTCCCCAGTCCCTCTGCAGCTCTCCTGGAGCCCCTTCAGGCCCTGGAAAGATGCTCAGCACTTTTCTCTGGCAAAGGCAGTGATTACATCGATATTTCTCCTGTCACTGCTGTCAGTGCAGCCGAGATGCCCCAGCCCCTGGTCCTGACCCAGCCCCTGGTCCTGACCCAGCCCCTGGCCCTGACCCAGCCCCTGGTCCTGACCCAGCCCCTGGCCCTGGGCTGTGTTTAGGCTGCCCAGGACAGGGAGCAGAGCCCTTGCCCAGCCCCAGGGTGGCTCAGCCCCCTCCCAGCTCAGCATTTCCAGCAGCCCCTCCCTGCAGCTGCATCCCCATCCCCAGCCCAGCCCTGTGCCCACCTCGGGCTCAGCCCAGCCCGTGCCACGCTGGGAATCTCACCCTGCCTGGGCACGGCAGGGATGGGAGGAATAACAATAACTTTAGTCAGGGTTTAATGGGGACCCGAGACTGCCTCCCTCTCTGAAGAATCCTTTAAACGTCCCCTTGCTCTTTATCTTTTGCTTCCTTTAAACTGTGATTGAATTTAGGACTAATGAAAATGTGAGTCTGAGAGCATTTCCTGGAAGGCAGCTGCTCACTGTTTCATCTCTCCCTCTCTGCTGCTCGGTCTGATGAGCTCCTTTGCCACGTCCACCCAGACAAACGCATTTCTCCAGGGGAGGTTCTGCATAATCAGGGTCTGAGCAGCTCTGGGTCGTTCATCTTCATGTGGACAAGGTCATCAAGTGGGCACTGCTCCCTTATTTTCCTCCCTAATATCTTTTCTCTGCAGCAAATGGCATCTTAATAAAAGGGAAGCTTTTCTTCCCAGCTTTTTCAGAGGGAGAAAGGAAGGGTTAGGAAGGGTTGTTGGGAAATCAGAGCCTGGATGTTTTGCCTTTTCTGCACCTGGCAAATCGACATGTGGCTTTTCTTCTGTCTGTGGATGGAACCTGAGAATAAAGAGGGCTCAGACCTCTCATTCTGGTTTTGATTGCTGGGCCCTTAGAGAGCTGCTCAGATGTGGGGAAAACAATGACACAAATCTTCAAAATGGAGGGGAAATGGTGCCATTTTTCCCTGGCAATCCATCAGAAATTCAGTGTAATGGGGGGAATTCCAGCAGGTTGCCCTGTGTTGGTTGATGAATTTTGTTTTATTGCCCTTCCACAGGACAGGAGTGTCAGGATCCCACTCCAGAGGACCCTCCTGGTCCTGACTTACATCACTCCAATGCCACCTCAGGTGCATTTGGCTCAGCCCTGCAGCACCTCAGTCACTAAGCCTCTCCCCAGAAGAGGTCTGTGTTTTCCACAGCCTCCCTGGGATTCAGAAGAGCTGAGCTTGCAGTCCTGGTGGCAGAGAGGCACCCAAAGCTCTTGGCAAGCCCTGGCACCTGCAAGCCAAAGGACCCTTGAGGCTGCGCTGGTTTGATAGACCCAAGTGGCCACCAAAAGCCCTGGGGCCACCAGCCCCATCCCTGACCCATCAGCTCCATCCCTGATCCCTCAGCCCCATCCCTGATCCCTCAGCCCCATCCCTGACCCATCAGCTCCATCCCTGACCCATCAGCCCCATCCCTGATCCCTCAGCCCCATCCCTGGTCCATCAGCTCCATCCCTGACCCATCAGCCCCATCCCTGACCCATCAGCCCCATCCCTGACCCATCAGCCCCATCCCTGATCCCTCAGCCCCATCCCTGACCCATCAGCTCCATCCCTGGTCCATCAGCCCCATCCCTGACCCATCAGCTCCATCCCTGGTCCATCAGCCCCATCCCTGGTCCACCAGCCCTGTTCTTGACTCACCAGCCCTGTTCCTGATCCCTCAGCCCCATCCCTGACCCATCAGCCCCATCCCTGATCCCTCAGCCCCATCCCTGGTCCATCAGCTCCATCCCTGACCCATCAGCCCCATCCCTGACCCATCAGCCCCATCCCTGATCCCTCAGCTCCATCTCTGGTCCATCAGCTCCATCCCTGATCCTTCATCCCCATCCCTGATCCCTCAGCCCCATCCCTGGTCCATCAGCTCCATCCCTGACCCATCAGCCCCATCCCTGATCCCTCAGCCCCATCCCTGATCCCTCAGCTCCATCCCTGGTCCATCAGCTCCATCCCTGATCCCTCAGCCCCATCCCTGATCCCTCAGCCCCATCCCTGGTCCATCAGCTCCATCCCTGATCCCTCAGCCCCATCCCTGACCCATCAGCCCTGTTCCTGATCCCTCAGCCCATCCCTCATCCCTCACCCCGCTGCCTGCTGGCATTCCTGTAGTTTCCAAGGAAACCTGGTGCTTCTGGAGGTTTGGATGGGTGGTGTCTGACACAGGAGTCCAGTGCTGATCCATTTTTACCCGTGGTTGTTGTTGCCCCCTTGGCCTCTCTGAAGGTTCCTGCCTCACATGAGAACAGCAGGAAGATCCCAGCGTGCCCTGGCTGCCCTTCCTCCCTGCTCCCTGCAGGGAACCCAACCACAGCCCAAGAAACTGCTGCTGCCTGCGGCTGCTGCTCCTCCAGAGGATCTTCCTCCTTCCAAGGCACCTCCATGGCCACACGTTCCCTGTGCAGGAGCACTTTTGAGGGGACACACAGAGAATTTTGCCTCTGAGCCTTGACAGCCTCCCCTGCTCCCAGCACAGAGCAGCCACAGGGATTTAGGAGCTGGGTTCAAATCCTGGGTTGCTCAGGAAGCTCCTGCTCTTCCCTTCTCAGAGAACTCTCCTGGTCAGGAACCTTTCCTGGGAGAGAAGGGATCCTTTGGGTGCTCTGCCCTCCCGGTTCTGAAGGGGTTAATCCATGACATCAGCTCCATGACAGACTCAGGGGAACAGCAGGGAGGGTTCAGGATGTCTGGATTGATGCTTGTCTGGGAAATGGGGCTGGGGCTGCTCCCTGGACCATGCAGGGAAGCACCACGGCCTGCGCTGCTCCAGCTGCAGGGAGGAGCATCCAGCCCTGCTCATTCCCCATGGAGAAGTCAGTCCCAGCTGCAGGGAGCTCAGTCCCAGCAAGGGGGGGGATTTACTTCCATGCAATATGGGGTCAAGACACCAGGCAGTGACCCCAAAGAGCACCTGGAGGATCAGGGAATAGTTTGGGCTGGGAGGGATTTCTGCCCCTTGATGTGGGCAGGGACTTCTTCACCCAGCCCAGAGCGCTCAGCAGCCTGGAAGGGGAAAAGATGTCCCAAAGAATCCCAATTTCCTTGCAGGACACAGGCCTGTCTGTGACCCCCATGGTCCAAGCAGGCTGGTGGCCCATCAGATGCCATCCCAGCATGTCCTTGTTTTGCACAGAAAGGAAAAGGAATCCATATAAATCTCACTGCAGTGTCCAATTTTCAGATTTTCCTTTGTTCCTTCTTTTCCTTAAAAAGACGTTTTTCCAAAGTGACACGGAAGCCTCTATTCCACCCTTTTTGAGGAACATCAATGGCACAGGAACCATTGCAAATGTCTCCAGCTGCAGCTTCAAGGCAACTGTGGGGTCAGGATTTAGGGAATGCAGCCCCTGGATTCCTTTGAGGAGGGATCTTCAGCTCAGAGACTTCACCTCATTTGAAGCCCTGAATCTGGAGTGAAGTGAGCTGGTGCAGGGTGACTGGGCACCATTAGAGTTTTTATTGTTGGGGTTGGTGGCTGGGGCTGGATTCCAGCAGCATTTCCTGATCCCCCTTTGCAGCCTCCTCACTTCACCTGGCCAACACAAAATGGGAATTTATTCTGTAAATACCGACCCCAGTGCTGAAGGCTCAGGGTCAGAGTGGTTGTAGGGGGGTCCCTCAGCTGTGAATTCCTGGATGAACAGCTGATAACAGCCCTCAGCAGGGCAGGTGAGCCCTGGCCCCACCCAATGCCACCCCTGAGGAGGGCCAGGACCTCTTATCTCATCAGCCCAGCCAGGACAGTGGCATTGAACCTCTGTCCCTTATCAGAGACAGGGCAGGATTACAGAAAACCTCTCTGGAGATGGGATTTGTCAGATGGAGACCGGCCAGGAGGGGTGGGTGTGCAAGAAAGGTGTGATCAGGGAGTCTCAGCTTCAGGAGATAGCACCCCAGAGGTGTCCTCACAGCAGCTCAGGCGTTGATAAAGAGCTTGATAAAGATCCCTGCAAGTGTCCAGGGCCAGGCTGGACAGGGAATAGTTAAACCCTGGAATAGTTAAACTCCTGGCAGGGGTTTGCTGGGCTCTGAGATCCCTTCCAGCCCAAACCCTTCTGGGGTTCAATGATATCAAGATGAGGCCTGTGGGCTCCTGGTGATGCCTGACCTTGGCTCTGTCAGGCAGCAGCTCTGGGAGGTTTTACAGCCCACACCAGGTGAATTCCTCCTTCTCCCCTCGATCCCCATGGGCTGCAGCAGCTCTCCAGCTCCGTGCTCCGGGATGGAACAGCTTTCCCTGGGATGGAACATCTTCCCCTGCTGCTGGGGACTGCGTTCGTGTCCTGGGGGAGAGGTGAACACAGAGCCGGTCCTGAGTGTGAGAAATGATCCTCACTTCCAAAAATTTAAAAGGTTTATTGAAACCTTATCAAAAATACAGCAGCAGACTGAATAGAGAAAATATCACAGCACCAGGAGCATTTCCCCACCATGTGCTCACCCACTCACTGCCTGACACCTTGTTGGGGGGTCAGCTGTTGCCATGGTAATGAGTGACCCTCCCAAATGTCCCAAACCCAGGGCACCCCTGATAACAACACAAGGGGGTAAAACACAACTGTAAATCTATAAAACTTCTCCTGACATATATCCAGGATATTTGCCCTTTAATTGTGAGAGTCAGCCATGGCACTGCTCATCTGTCACATGAGCTTAGCAGAGGCGATGTGTGGGGATGTGAATTCTGGATGTCACTGAAAACTGTCTTTCCAAACTGTGGGTCTGATGATAGATAAAGCCAGATGCTGAGAGGTGAAAGAAGCTATGGGAGGAACCTTAAATTCCATGGGAATTCCTCTGATTGACACAAGGAAAAGAAAAGGGGGGTTGTCTAGGTTTGGAAAGACAGGTGTCTGCTAAGGAAGGCAGGAGCCTCCCCTGGAATGAGAATGTAAACCCCCTCCCCCATTCCAAATTGCTATAAATTTTAAATTAAGGGGCTTTAGAGCAAAAATATGGGAGCAGGAATAACAGTTCTTTAGTAGGGAAGAAAATTAAAAGATAAAATAAACAATGCAGTGAACTAAACCAACAGCGCCAGAGCCAGAGCACAGCCTGACACCCTGTGGGTCAGGGTGCTGCAGCAGGGCCATTGGAATTGTGGCTCAGCCCTCCTGCAGTGCCAGGGGTGGTTCTGCTGGAGCAGGGATCCTGGAGAAAGGTGCAGAATCCTCTGGAGATCCAGGGGCAGAGGCAGCTGCTGCTCCTCTGGGAATGCAGTGCAGAAGCCGTGCTGGTGTTCCAGAATCTCCAGATTCTATCCGGGTAGGAATGCTTGGCTCCTCCCTCTGGGCTCACAGCTCCCAGTGGGATGCTGGAGCTCTTATCAGCCCTGCAGGGACATTCCATCCCTGTTATCAGCAGGTGTCTGCCCAGGGGAAGGAGTGGGTGTGGAAGAGATAAGGAAACCTGCCCCTGAACAGGAGACAGCTGCCATGCAGATGGCAAATAGATACAATTTGCATGGCAATCCAGGACAGGGGTATGTATATACATTAGAAGGGGGTCTGTATTAGGCAATTTAGGAAGTCTTTACCTCTCAAGTACCTCAGCCAATGGGCAAAGAGAGAGGGAAATGCAGTGGGGAAACAAGGACAAAAAGGAGGCTGCATCCTCTAAAAATGTGAGTGACCCTATGGGAAATGCCCCATGATCTCTCCCTTTATTCAAATAAAGTTACAGGACTCCTCTGTTTCCTTTTAGGACACAAACCTCTGGTGTTTGTGGATTAATTTTTCTGACACCACATATCTCCAAACACTCCCTGTTTTCATCTCCCTGTCCCTGGGACCACGGCACAGAGCAGCTCTTCCCTCTGATCCCCTCAAGGCCGTTGGTGCCACAGAGCAGAGGAGCGAGGCAGGAGCCGCCTTCCCAGGCAGGGGCTCTGTTACATCTCCTACTGACTCTCGTCTCATGTGTCTCATAAATGGTGTTTACCAGAATCAAAAGACTCAGAGCTTCTGTTCTTGGTGAGGAACACAAGGAATATGAGGGTTTGTTCGCTGTGAAAGGCTGAGCTATGGGGACAGCTTTCACATCCCCATCTCCTAGGGGGTGGTTATCCCGAGATGGATGCAGGGATCTCTGCAAGGAAAATCAACATCTGCAGCCAGCACAGGGCTGTCACCAGAGCTGGGGGAGGGGAAGTGCTGTGGGGTCTCAGAGCCCCTTGTGGGATGCCCTAAAGGCTTTTCAGTGCAGCTCAGATGGAGTTTCAGAGGTGCCAGCACAGACCTGGCCACTATTTTCTGTTGATTACAGTTGAGTGTTTAACTTAATGATGTCTGGAAATTTCAGTGGCACCCCCTTGGCCCTTGTTCTGTTGCAGTGAGGCTTCCAAAGCTGAGGAGGGAAGGGACATCAGAGCTCCTGGAGTCTGCTCAGGGTGACAAGAATCTCTGGAAACCCCAATTTGCTTAGTACAGCTCCACCCTCAGCTCAGCTGCAAAACTCAGCCATGTCTCTAAAATGCACTAAAACCTCACTGAGGGGAAGGGAAGTTTTTGGCATTCCAGTATTTCTCATTCCCTCCAAAATTAACTTTGGTTCATTTATTCTAAATTTAATTTTACAGCTGTGAAACGGTTGGGTTTCTCAATAGACAGATGAATGCTGGATGGTGTTTTGCTGAACCTTCTCGGTGCATAAATTATTTCCCAGAGAACCAGAATTGGTTTAAAACAAAAAGATTTAAGACATTTAAACAAAAAGAAGGAGGTGAAGGATTGGTATTGGCTCCTCTGCCGCTCTTGTTTGCGTTCATGTGCCGAGGGCTTTGTCTGTTGCTCTTCCCACTGCCTCCAAGCGCGAAAACATTATCGGGCAAGGCTCCCTCTTAATCACCCCGCGGAATTGTTCTGCAAATAAACCCAAATAACACTGGCCTGACAGGTTGGGATTGGGCTGGTGATGAAGGCTGAGGATGAGAGCGATTCCTCGGATGTGCCCCGGCATCAGTCTGAGACAGCAGCTGGAAAAAGAGTCATAAATATCTTCTGGAGTCATAAATATCCCCTCTCCTCTCACACACTGCGAGTTATAAACATGGGGCTCCAGACTCTGCATAGGGCCCGATGGAGTCACTGAGCCCTGAGCTCTCCTGCTCTGCTGGGATTGCCTTGTGGGGCTGCATCACAAATCTCAGCTGGTTTTTATGATTCCCTTCCTCTGTTGGGGAGTTTCTGTCCCCAGTCCGTGAGCACTCCACTCATTCCATCCTGGCTGGTTTTTGTGGCCAGCACTGAAAGGGAGCTTGGCTTGGCCAGCCAGGCAGTGTCAGGAGTGAAATGGTCAGAATGGGAGGGAAGGGGAAGGAAAACTCAGCCTGTGGAGGTCAGCACTGCTGGGGGCTGCTCCCCCAAGCCTGGATCTGCTCTTTACACCGGCAAGAATCAGAGGAAACCTTTGGAGCTACAACCAGCCAGGGGCCACAGAGCTCCTCCAGCAGCAGAGCCAGCAGGGCTGGCTGGGATCCCAGCACTGGGAATCCTGGAATGGTTTGGGCTGGAAACTTTAAACATCATCCAGTGCCACCCCTGCCATGGCAGGGACACCTCCCACTGTCCCAGGTGCTCCAGCCCCAGTGTCCAGCCTGGCCTTGGGCACTGCCAGGGATCCAGGGGCAGCCACAGCTGCTCTGGGCACCTGTGCCAGGGCCTGCCCACCCTCACTGTAAAAAAACTTCTCCTTTCCACCTGAATTGACTCTTGTCAGATTAAAACCATCACAGGGGCAATGGAGGCAACACTGGCAGCCAATCCCTTCCCGTGGGCAGAATTCATCCAGACAGAGCTGCAGGAAAGGCTGGGACAGGATGGTGCTGAATGGGCTGAAGAGGAAGAGGTCAGAGCACCTGAACCTCAAGGAGATCCTTCAAAAGCAAACAGAGAACAAACCCTCCCAAAAGCTGTGATAGAGGTGGCTGCTCCACTAAATATCTCCATTTTTGAGAGCTTCCCTTTTTTCCAACTGCCTCTTGGCATGTGCTGACCTGAGGGAAGGGGAGATGGAAGGCAGGGAATGCAGGGCAGGATGGAAGGCAGGGAAGGATGGAATCCAGGGAACTCCAGGGTTGGAGGGCCTGGCCAGGACGGTGCTCACACACCTTGTCTCTTACTCCCCTGACATCAGGTAAATAGAGAGGAACCCTGGAAAAACTCCTGACAAAACCAATTTTCTGAGTCCTGAGGGTACGAAATCAGTGGAGAAAGAACACAGTTTTTTCTATAAAAATAGAAAAGAAAAAAAATTTTTTAGATAAAGTTGAAGACAAATTTTCTGCCAGGAAAGAAGAATTCTGCCAAAGCAGTGACAGATGTATTTTTTATTTTATCAAATATTTGGCCTGGAATCAGATGTACTGAGGATCTGTAATTTCCTCCACATTTGGAGGAGCCTGGGTGAGGTGAAATGCTCCTCACAACTCCTTGGCATGAGCACCCATGGAAACAGAATATTCTGAATTACTGGGATGGTCCCAGTTCCCTCAGTTTCCCCCAATAATGCATCAACACTTTGTATTAAATACAGGTAAAAGTCATCACTTATAAGAAAAACAAGTTTTGGAAGGGTATAAAGGAGGTAAAGAAAGCAAACAATGGCTCAGCCAAACCCTGGAGGGACTGATGATCCCCAGTGTGCTGGAACTGGATTTTATCCTGCAGGAAATTCAAGCAGTGCCTGGCTGTGGTTCTGGTCTGTGCCAGACCTGCACCTCCATGAAGGAGATGGAACTCAGGCTTGGAGGAAGCAGCTGCAGGCTGGGTCCTTCTGCTGAATTTCACAAGTGTTTTTACGTCTCATATCACAAAGCCCTTGCTCCCGAAGGAATGGGATTACAGGAGAATTCCTTCTCTCATTAAAAGGGAAAAAACAAACAAACAGAAAACACAAAGCTTTCTTGTAAGGATGCAGTGAAAGAGCCTGAATGCTCCACTCAGCCTGATAAAGGCTTGGAAACCAGAAGAAATGTAGAGTGTGTACAATTATTTTTTGTTTGAAATAATGATGGCTTTGTGAAGCCCAGCTCTTTGTGCCATTCTCCTGCTGCAGAGCTGCACCCACTGCGTGGATTTCAGCTGATCAACCCCAGAGCCTCCCCCAGGTGCATCCCTGGAGGCCCAGGGCAGGCAGGAGTGGGGCTGTTCCTCCCTGAGCTCAGAGCCAGCAATTACAGACAGATCTGTGTGCTTACAGCTCCAGCCTGCTCTGGAATGGCCCCATAAAGTCACCTGGCTCCAGATATACATCACACCGTTTTTCACTTTGCAAATGAGGACTTTTTTAAGAGCTATAACTTTCTGGGAGTTCATGAATTTCCTGGATTCACGGCCCTTTGCTGGATGGAGGAAGGTGCAAGAGCTGCTGCTGTGCACAGAGAAAGGAGGGAGAGTGGCACAGGCAGCTGAGGCAGAAGGAAAAAATAAATCCTTAGAGATGAGATTTCCAAAAGCTGCTTGGAAATAAAAGCTGGGATAAGTGCATGACACACTCAATAAATATCACTTTGCTTTATCACCTCTTCTGTTTCCCAGCCTTGCCCAGGGATTTTGGGAACCTGAGCTGAAATTTGAGGCCTTTAATGGCCAAGCTCCTTAATCCTGCCCTGCAGCAGGGCTGAAGTCCTTGGCCAGGGCCTGAGAGGAGCTCAGGCAGTCCCAGAGAACAGGAACAGGAGGAGGAAATGACCCTGAGCTGTGTCAGGGGATGTTCAGGTTGGATATTGGATATTGGATATTGGATATCGGATATCGGATATCGGATGTTGGATATTGGATATTGGATATTGGATGTTGGATATTGGATATTGGATATTGGATATTGGATATTGGATATTGGATATTGGATATTGGATATTGGATATTGGATGTTGGATGTTGGATATTGGATATTGGATATTGGATATTGGATGTTGGATGTTGGATATTGGATATTGGATATTGGATATTGGATGTTGGATATTGGATATTGGATATCGGATATCGGATATTGGATATCGGATATTGGATATTGGATATTGGATATCGGATATCGGATATTGGATATTGGATGTTGGATATTGGATGTCGGATGTTGGATATTGGATGTTGGATGTTGGATATTGGATATTGGATATTGGATATCGGATATTGGATATCGGATATCGGATATCGGATATTGGATATTGGATATCGGATATCGGATATCGGATATCGGATATCGGATATTGGATGTTGGATGTTGGATATTGGATATTGGATGTTGGATGTTGGATATTGGATATTGGATATTGGATATTGGATATTGGATATTGGATGTTGGATATTGGATATTGGATGATGGATATTGGATATTGGATATTGGATATTGGATATTGGATATTGGATATTGGATATTGGATATTGGATGTTGGATATTGGATATTGGATGATGGATATTGGATATTGGATATTGGATATTGGATGTTGGATGATGGATATTGGATATTGGATATTGGATGTTGGATGTTGGATATTGGATATTGGATGTTGGATGATGGATATTGGATATTGGATATTGGATGTTGGATGTTGGATATTGGATATTGGATGTTGGATGTTGGATATTGGATATTGGATATTGGATATCGGATATCGGATATTGGATATTGGATATTGGATGTTGGATGTTGGATATCGGATGTTGGATGTTGGATATTGGATATTGGTTATCGGATATCGGATATTGGATATCGGATATCGGATATCGGATATCGGATATTGGATATTGGATATCGGATATCGGATATCGGATATTGGATATTGGATGTTGGATATTGGATATCGGATATCGGATATCGGATATTGGATATTGGATATTGGATATCGGATATCGGATATCGGATATTGGATATTGGATATTGGATGTTGGATGTTGGATATTGGATATTGGATGTTGGATATTGGATATTGGATATTGGATATTGGATATTGGATATTGGATATTGGATGATGGATATTGGATATTGGATATTGGATATTGGATATTGGATATTGGATGTTGGATGATGGATATTGGATATTGGATATCGGATATCGGATGTTGGATGTTGGATGTTGGATGTTGGATGTTGGATATTGGGTATTGGATATATTCTCCATGTCCACCTGTCCAGCCCTGGCCCAGGTGGAGCCCCCGTGGCAGGAGGGATTTGAAGCCCTGTGGATGTGGCCCTGGGGACACGGTCAGTGCTGGCCTTGGCCCTGCTGGGCATGGTTGGATCCGATGGTCCCAGAGGCTTTTCCCACCTCAGTGGTTCTGCAATTCCATGATTTTTACCTTTTTATTGTGAAAGAAAACAGCTGTGTGGTGTTTGTGCTGCATTTCCTCCCCCAAGGAGCACTTCCAACCTGGGCACTTCTGGCCATGGAGGGAAGCCTCAGAGAGGCCTCTGGCACCCGAGGCAGGTGGGGGTGACCCACCCTGGCCCAGCCCCAGACCCCTGGCCAGGGGCTCAGGACAAGGCTCCCAAAGTGCCCCGTGGAGCCTCCCCCACTCAGCAAGCTCAGGCTTTTAGTGCTGCTGGAAAATCTGCTCAAATTCTCCCCCACCCCTTAGAGCAGCTTAGAGCAGCAAATCCATCTTCTCGTGCACTTAGATCAAGATGAAGGGGGCTTGAGAGGTAATTAATTTTAATAGTAATGCTTTTCTTCTCTCTGAGTTGCAGACATTGCCTGGCTGTTCCCTTCTGGAGCTGGGAGCCAATTTCCCACTGATCTCACTGAGCAGCACGAGCATTCCTATCTGCAAGGAGCAGGTTCTCTTCTCTTCACAGACACTGAGGGAACCTTTCCTGCCTTCTGAAGGCAGGCCCTGATGAAAACTCCTGCCTGGGAGCTCTCACAGGTGCTCCAGGGAGCCCACCAGGGCTTTCATCTGCACCAGAGGATTTGGATTTTTCTAAATCCTAATTTGCTTAACTGAGAAGAAAATCTCTCACCTTCTTCTAGGGGCATAATTTGCTCCCTGGGAGTTGTAATGCTTTTTTGAAAACATCATTTGGCCACGTTCTTTTGTAAGTTGGCAAATGAAAGGGACGGGGAAAGAAACAGAAAGGGACAGAGGGGTAAAGGCAGGATGAAGCGGTGTGAGCAGGGGAGGTGAGGGGTTGGAGAGGGCACCTGGAGCTGGGCATTCCCCTGATGGTGGCACTTGGCATCTCCTGCTCCCACAGCTCCTTCTGGCTGTGCCCAAGGCCCCTGACAGGGCTCTGCCTTTCCTGGAGGGTGTGCAATGAAAGAGCCTCCTCCTGCTTTAATCAGAACGTGGAGAAGACAATGGGGTCTGAGCCTGGCAGCGTCCCTGTGTGGATGATGTGACACTGGAGCTCCACTAACAAGCTTTGCAGCCTTATCTTTATCCATTCTGACAAATTAAATTAGCAGTGTCTTTCAAATTTCCCCTAGGCAACCACCAGCAGCACAAAATAAACCACGGGAGGGGATGGCTGAGTTCTCAACACCAGTGCCTGGGTTTCCAGCAGCTCCAGGAAATCCCAGCTGTGCCTGTCCCTGTCCCTGTGCCTGAGCCTGTCCCAGGAGCTGCAGCCCCTGTGCCTGGTGCCCTTAGAGCTCCTGGGCAGCACAGCCAGGCCCTGCCAGCCCCGTCCTCCCTGCTCTCCCCAAACCCAGCCTGACTGGGGGCTTCTCCTCCTTCCCCTCTGTGGCTCCTCGAGGGGGTGGAGGGAGAAGCTCCAGCCATGGCTGTGCTGTGGGTGGGAATTGGGAGCAGGGAGGGTTTTGCTGCAGGAATTTTGGGTTTGGCTGCTGAGAAAACACTCCTGGGGAGCTGTAGGGAGTTTGTTACTCACAGAACCCCCTCTGTCTGGGGGCTGTTCAGAGAAGCCTTGGTGGAGGGTACCAAGGTGGGATGGGGTGGCAGGGCCCCTCCCCACCCCCTGGGAGCAGGGGGGGTCTGTCAGCGGCCCTAAATCGAGCTCTGTAACCTTGCAAGTGCCAGGCATTTGGAGCAAGTGGTTTTACATTAACCACTAAATATTGCAGCTATTAAAGCACATTCATCATCCCCACGAGGTGCCTGAGCAGAAATGAGCTGCAGCACCTCCTGCAATGCTGGGCACATTAAACACCAGTCCCATGTGGCACTCACTGCCAGCACAGAGGGGACACCTGGCACTCAGGTGAGGCTCAGCCCAGCCCTTCACGGCATCCAGGGGTGACCTTCAGCTCAGCTTGGAGCCACTGACCTTCTGGTGCCCCCAGACCCACCTCTTTGTGTCCCTCTGACCTTCTGGTGCCCCCAGACCCATCTCTTTGTGTCTCTCTGACCTTCTGGTGCCCCCAGACCCACCTCTTTGTGTCCCTCTGACCTTCTGGTGCCCCCAGACCCATCTCTTTGTGTCCCTCTGACCTTCTGGTGCCCCCAGACCCATCTCTTTGTGTCCCTCTGACCTTCTGGTGCCCCCAGACCCACCTCTTTGTGTCCCTCTGACCTTCTGGTGCCCCCAGACCCATCTCTTTGTGCCCCTCTGACCTTCTGGTGCCCCCAGACCCATCTCTTTGTGTCCCTCTGACCCTCTACTCCTTGGCTGTGTCTCCAGCTGTGCTGTCCCAACACCCAGGGTGCTGGGACACCTCTGTCCCTGCTGACACCAGAGGTCCCTGGAGGTAGCAGAGGAGGCTGCAGAGGCTCCCTGGTGCTTTGGTTGGTGTTCAGTGACCACCCCACTACTCACAGGTGGGTTCTGCCCAAGGATACAAACCCAAGGCTCTGCACTGAGTTGTGATGGGGATTTCCTTCCCCAAACCTCGATGGGATTAAATGGAGGAGACTCTCTTGCCTCTCCCTGGGCAATTCCCCTGCCCTGGGTGCTGTTAGCAGCTGTCCCCAGGGATGGCCCAAGCCTCTGACCCACAGAGTTTTCACTGCCTTCCCCTTCCCCAGGCCAGCCAGGACTGTGCTGGGCAGGGTCACTCTGGACAAAATCATGCCTGTATGGGAGCTGGATGATGATGATGGTGATGGTGATGATGATGGGGATGATGATGATGATGGTGAGGGTGATTATGATGATGATGATGATGATGGTGATTGTTAGAACCCTGGGCACTGAGAATTTCAGACTTTCTGTGCTGCCAGACACTGACTCCCAGGAGAGCACTGCCCTGACCTGAGGCCGTGGAGAAGCTTCCAGAATGGAATGATGGAACTGGGATTGTGGGTGTGGGGTTTGAATAGAAGGATGTGATATCACAGGGTGGGAAACTCAGAGTTTGGGGTTTAGAGTGTAGTAACATATGCAGAGCAAGATGGAGGTTTTGGGGTTGTGGCTGGTCCTTCTTCCCCTTCTCCACAGGTTTGGGTGTTTTTGTGTAATTGGATAAAAAGTCCCCATTGAGAGGCACGGGTGGTTGGTTATTGGGTTAAAAGTAAAATTATTTAAGTGTCATTTCTTAATTGGACAGTTTAGCCTTAAAAGGCCTTGTAGAGAGAGATACAGCTCCATGATGATGGTGATGGTGATAGTGATGATGATGGTGATGATGATGATGAACACTAACATGACTGCTTTATTTGTCTCCCAGGTGGGATGATACAGGGATAGCTGTCCAAGCTTCCCTCCCTCCCTGCCCTGACAAACAAGGACAGCCTGGAATTCTGATGTTGCTGGGAGAGCTCTGAAAGCAGGGTCAGGGCAGGCTGGCCTTGCTGCATGGGCACACGGGAGACAGGGCTCTGGTGCCTCAGGTGGAGAGTGGGGATTCCACCAGGACCTGGCCCAGCCTCAGCTTCCAGCAGGGGAAACAAACCAACCCTCCCAGTTTGGAGAACCGAGTGCCACCAGCTCAATGAAGGACAGAGAGTCTGCAGATCCAGCAGGGACAGTGGCTGCAAATGTCACCAGAAACTGCCACAATGTTTGGGGCAGGTTTTCACCTTTTACCATTCCTTCTGCTTTTCCCTGCTAGGAGCAGGTAAGAGTTTGGGATTTCTCCCACAGGAGCCTCCCTGGTCCTGAGCCCCATCCCAGCCCCACTGCAGGATCCTCAATCCCAGCTCAGGAACAGCCTCAGCTCAGGATCCTCAATCCCAGCTCAGGATCCTCAATCCCAGCTCAGGAACAGCCCCAGCTCAGGATCCTCAATCCCAGCTCAGGATCCTCAATCCCAGCTCAGGAACAGCCCCAGCTCAGGATCCTCAATCCCAGCTCAGGAACAGCCCCAGCTCAGGATCCTCAATCCCAGCTCAGGAACAGCCCCAGCTCAGGATCCTCAATCCCAGCTCAGGAACAGCCCCAGGTCACATCAATCCCTGCAGGATTCCTCAATCCCAGCTCAGGAACAGCCCTTGCCCCATGTTTAGGGAGATTTTCTGGCATTTCTGACCCCTGGGCAGCCCTTCAGAGCCCATCCTGCCAATGAGGGAACACCAAGGGGACACCAACATGCTCCAAGCAGGGCACAGACCTGCAAACTTCTGGCTTCCACCTTGGAAACTCTCTCTGCTCAGCACTGCTGATCCATCCCATGCATCCCTGCAGTTCTGGGGTTGAGCAGGTCCCTCCTTGGATCCTCAGAAATCCCCCGAGAGCTTTGCTGTGTCTTGGTCCCTTTGCTGTGTCTTGGTCCCTTTGCTGTGTCTTGGTCCCTTTGCTGTGTCTTGGTCCCTTTGCTGTGTGTTGGTCCCTTTGCTGTGTTCTGGTCCCTTTGCTGTGTTCTGGTCCCTTTGCTGTGTGTTGGTCTCTTTGCTGTGTGTTGATCCCTTTGCTGTGTGTTGGTCTCTTTGCTGTGTTCTGGTCCCTTCGCTGTGTGTTGATCCCTTTGCTGTGTCTTGGTCCCTTTGCTGTGTGTTGGTCTC
Organism: Fringilla coelebs; assembly: GCF_963513975.1. NCBI lineage: Eukaryota > Metazoa > Chordata > Aves > Passeriformes > Fringillidae > Fringilla > Fringilla coelebs. The sequence continues at coordinate 544,258 of NC_140054.1, read as the reverse complement.
TTTGCTGTGTGTTGATCCCTTTGCTGTGTGCTGGTCCCTTTGCTGTGTGTTGATCCCTTTGCTGTGTCTTGGTCCCTTTGCTGTGTCTTGGTCCCTTTGCTGTGTTTTGGTCCCTTTGCTGTGTTTTGGTCCCTTTGCTGTGTGTTGATCCCTTTGCTGTGTGTTGATCCCTTTGCTGTGTTCTGGTCCCTTTGCTGTGTCTTGGTCCCTTTGCTGTGTTCTGGTCCCTTTGCTGTGTCTTGGTCCCTTTGCTGTGTGTTGATCCCTTTGCTGTGTGTTGATCCCTTTGCTGTGTGTTGATCCCTTTGCTGTGTGTTGATCCCTTTGCTGTGTTTTGGTCCCTTTGCTGTGTCTTGGTCCCTTTGCTGTGTGTTGATCCCTTTGCTGTGTTTTGGTCCCTTTGCTGTGTGCTGGTCTCTTTGCTGTGTGCTGGTCTCGTGTTAACTGGGGGCTGTGTGATTGGGAAGGTCTTTGTGGCAGCTGCTGGAGAAATCTGTGTCAGGGAATGTCCCTGCTGCAGTCCCAGGGCCACTGTTGTCCATCTGCACCAGCAAACCCCAGAGAAGATTGGTGTGAAAAATGCCTATTTTATGATTGGCTTTTTGCAAATATTCAAATGAATATTATATGTGTTATGTTAGAAAGTTATGCTCTATTCATTTTCTTAAGTGGTGTGTTAAATATGGTTTTAGGGTTAAATAGGAACTATGCTAGGTAGGATACTTTTTTAAGAAAGAGGAATGAGGCACTCTCACAGAGATAGCAGCCACAGGACACCTCAATCTTTCAGACCCAAAGAATTTATTGTTCCCTTATCAGAAGAAAAGAACTTCTTCCTGCCTCCTTCCTTCCAGCCTTGAAGACACCTTAGGAGTGAGAGGAAGAAGCTGGCACTGACCAGACAGAATCCTGTGTTTGAATGGAATTTATGCATCATGGATGAGGGGTATGAATATGCAACAGGTTATTGCTTTAAGGGTGAATCTTTTGTTAACGTGGGTCCTTTTTTGGGCTTATTTTGCTCAGAAAGAGGGACCCAGACTGTCCATAACTCTTTGTTTTTATTGTCTCCTATTGTCCTAATCCAAATTGTCCAAATTATTATTACTCTAATTATATTACTATTTTAAAACCATTTTATTACTATTAAACTTTTAAAACTTTAAAAACAAGTGATTGGCATTTTTCACAATTGGAAATGTTGATTATGACTTGTCTATCTCATTAAAGAGGCTCAAATGTAGCCTGTTCCTAATGAATTCTCCTTCTCAGTGCTGGAGTGTCACACTGATTTTTTAAGATTTTTTAAGCCTTCTAATGTTTACATTCTTGTAACGAACTTTCTCACACACTTTCTGTAAATAACTCATTGTTTTGCATTCTTTTATAGAAGAAATCTGATGGACTGTTGGTTTGTCCAGTGTCATTGGAGAGGTGGCACTGTCACCCTCCAATCCACTGTCACTTTTGGAGATCTGTGAATGTTGGAGTCAGGAATTAAGCTTCCCTTTTTCTCACCTTGAGAGCAGCAGTGTGTGCTCGTGTTGGTTCATGTCCTGCAGGACACTGGAGGAAGCTCTGCTCCCTCCACGGGCCCTGGCACGGTGCAGCCTCTGGGGCTTGGCTTTTTCTCTCAGGTAATAAAAGAGGGGGCAAGAGGAAACGGCCTCACCTTGTGCCAGGGGAGGTTTAGGGACAATTTCCTGGCAGGGTTGGCTGGGGCTGAGGGCAGCCTGGGATGGCTGGGGTGTCTCCACCTGGCTGGTGATGAGAGAAGGGGAAGGCTGAATCCTGGCTGCCATCAGGTCTGGGATCAGCTCAGCTGCCCTCCAGTCTTTCAGGGGCTGAGTCTTCCCCCTCAGCCAGGCTTTAGGGGAAGATTAAGTGTTCCAAAGCCCGATTTACATTTCAAAACCAGGCCCAGGCCTGGTGTGAGATCAAAGTGAGAGTGGGCTTTGGGTGTATTGATCAGAGACCCACAATGCTGCCTCTCCTGCTTCCCGTGTCTCTTAGAGGATCAAACAAGAGTTTGGGAATAGAAGAACTCTCAGCATTGTTATTTTTTTCCAGGTAGGCAGTTTGTAATCCCAGGTATTTCCATGTTGCCCTCAAAGAGAAACCCTTCCTTTGTGCTATCATGACCCCTTCCCACATGAGATATTTGTGCCTCCCCATCCCAACCTGCTGCTCATCTGCCAAAGGCTCCAGCTTAGGATCCAGGTGTAGATCCTGCTGCTCAGAGCCCACACTTTATCCCTGCCTGGACCTTAGCCCCTGCCCTGGCTGTCCCCACACCCCAGGTCACACCTGCACCAGGACTTGGTGGGATCTGAGACTGCACTAAAAGGAGGAATTCTGTTCTGATTCTCAGGAAGAATTTCCTCCTGGAAAGGGTGGTCAGGCCTTAGGACTGCCCAGGGAATTCTGGAGTGCCCATCCCTGGAGGTGTCCAGGGAAGGATTCAGGATGTGGCACTGAGGGCTCTGGGCTGGGGACAAGGTGGGCACCGGGCACAGGTGGTCTGGGAGCTCGTTTCCAACCTCTATGATTCCATGCAAACAGCAATCACCCTTCCAGGGACTGGATGAGCTTTGAGGTCCCTTCCAGGCAGCCACTCCACGGCTATGTGCTGTCACCTCCATGCCCCCACACCAGTGTCCCTTGTCCCTTGCCTGGCTGCAGCCAGCAGGTTCAGGTGCTGCAGCTCCACCCTGGGCTCTCCACACACAAACCCAGGGATCTGCTCGAGCTCCAGCTCGGAATGGGAACCGCAGAGCTGGAACCTCCTGCTCTGACACCCTCTGCCCCCGCCGTGTGCCTGCCGGGAGCCCGCGGGGACAGCGGACAGAGCATCCCAGCCCCTGCCGGGAGCCCGCAGGGACAGCGGACAGAGCATCCCAGCCCCTGCCGGGAGCTCGCAGGGACAGCGGGACAGAGCATCCCAGCCCTGTCCGGGTGGGCTTTGCCTGAGCCAGACCTGTCTCACTCCAGCAGCGCGACTGCTCTCCTCACCAGCAAACTCTGCAAGTGCTTTTCCTTTGTGCCAAGCTCCCCGCGGCTGGGAGCGGATCCCAGGGGCAGGAACAAAGCCCCGCTCCGCGCTCCCCGCGGGGGATCGGCGTGGAGCTGCCTCATCCCAGGCACCAGCAGCGGCTCTGGAGAGCGGGCAGAGGGACCTGCTTAAAATCCAGAGAGACCACGGAACCTTGGAGGGCTCTGCCTCCTGCTTGGCTGAGGGAGGGCAGCCTGAGAGGAGACCTGGCTGTGGTGTAAAACACCTGGGAGACCTGGGTGTGGTGTAAAACACCTGAGAGGAGACCTGGCTGTGGTGTAAAACACCTGAGAGGAGACCTGGCTGTGGTGTAAAACACCTGAGAGGAGACCTGGCTGTGGTGTAAACACCTGGGAGGAGACCTGGCTGTGGTGTAAAACACCTGAGAGGAGACCTGGCTGTAGTGTAAAACACCTGGGAGGAGATCTGGCTGTGGTGTAAAACACCTGGGAGGAGACCTGGCTGTGGTGTAAAACACCTGAGAGGAGACCTGGCTGTGGTGTAAAACACCTGAGAGGAGACCTGGCTGTGGTGTAAAACACCTGGGAGGAGACTGCTCTTTGGTGGAAAGCAGGAAATGCCGCTGCAGGGACACTCCTGTGCCGCTGCTGTGCCTTGGGGTGGGTGGCAGATGGTTCCAGTGGTGCAGGCAAGGAGAGGGTGCAGGATTGGACACAGCTTCAGAACCAGGGCTGATGCTTCTCCACCCTGATGATGTTTCAGCAGAGGAAAAGCCCAGCTCAGCTCTTGTCAGGGGCAGCAGTGACCAAAGGGGTGTCCCTGTGACCCAGCACTGCTCCAGCAGCTCCCACCAGGGGAGGGTTTGGCTCTGTGGCTCCTGGCTGAGGAGGTACAAGGGCTGACAGGCTGGAGTACTGCAGAAGGCAAGTGCTGGGCTCTGAGCCATGCTGGGAATGCCAGCAGGAGCTGCTGGAGCTGTTCCTTGGAGCTTACAGCTCCCCAAATCCCAGCTCCAGCCTGGGAAACCTCAGCCTGCTCTGCCCTGCCCCTGGGAAAACACTGCTGTTCTCCCAGATAAAGCAACGTGGCCTGCCTGGGAAAATAAATATTTACTTGTGAAGGGCAGCAGCAGCAGAGCTCAGCTCCTGCTGCAGCATTTGCACTGCGGGCTTGGAATGAGATTCTGCCTCCAGCTCTGCCCAGGGAGCGCTGCCAGCAGGGCAGGAGCTGCCAGGGAAGGGCTCTGGGGGCTGCTCCCCTCTGCTGGGCTGGGATCCCAAGCACAGCACCTCCTCCATCCCAGAAAACCCGGGATCCCGGGCTGGGATGTGGGGCAGGTCACTGGGTCACAGCCAGCTCATCCTGGGATGTTGACAGCAGTTGTTGTTCCTGGAGCTGTTTATTCTGTTTATTGGAGTGTGGCTGATCAACCCCTGCTGAGGAGGATCCTACCCCCTATCAGGGAATTATAAACTCCCCCATCTCAGTAAAGACATTATTCCCCTTCTGCAAAGCCCTGGTGGGGCTAAAGCCAGCCTGGCCCTTCAGCCTCTGAGGATTGCCCACATTTTCTCCATCCTGCCCCACCCTGTGAGCGAGGACTGGCTGGTACCCGACACTTCTGTGTGGCCTCACAGCCAGTTCTGGATTTAACCTTGCCCCAGCACTGCCCCAGCCCTGCCCTTCACCTGACTTTGGTTTTGTGCAGATTAACAGACTTTGGGCTTTGAATAATTGATCTAACCCAGCCCAGCCTCACAGGCTCAAACACAACTTCTAGCCAAGTCCCATTCTGGCACAAGGCATTAAACCCAGGCATGCCAGAGCCACACAGCTCCTGGGTGTCTGGGATCTGATCTCCTGGAGCTCCTGAGCTCTGCATCATCCTGGAAAATCTCCCTGTCACGTTTGTGTCTCACAGTGCTGCGGCTGCATTCAGCAAGAGCTTTGCTCATAGAAAAACAGGCTTTACATTTGAGGCCCTGTCCAAGGGGCTCTTTGGGCTGTTTCAGGGGATGTTGACTTCCCCAAACGTGGATTTTGACAGTGGCCTGGCTCTGGAGCTGCAGTCCCAGCAAGAGCTTCAGGGGCTGTGATTTCACACCCATTTTGTATGTCAGCTTTATGCACAGAGCACTGGGGGCTTCAGTCAGTCCCTGGAGGGGTTTGTCCTCATCTTCCCACAGGCATCATCCAGTCCAGCTCCTGTGCCTGCCCAGACCCCCCAACAATCCCCCCTGGGCATCCCTGGAGCTCTGGCAGCCTTGGGGCTGTGCCCATTCCCTGGGCAGCCTGGGCAGTGCCAGCAGCCTCTGGGGGAAGAACCTTGCCCTGATCTCCAGCCTGAGCTGCCCTGGCCCAGCTCCAGACGTCATTAATTAACAAATAATAACATCCATAGCTGCAGTGAACAAGAGAAAGCCCAGTCAGAGCCAGGCAGGAGCAGGGTGTGCTCTGTGTGCCCTGCAGGGTGTTTCAGAGCTGTGGGTTTGCACACTTTGGGATTTCATTGCTGCCCTGCACTTCAGCCCCACCTCAGCAGTCTGGGGGCTTCCTGCAGGGTTCATGCAGGGTCTGCAGTGGGAGGACCAAGGAAAAGCCCCTGGAGAAGCAGGCCCAGCCTGGCCCCTGCAGCTCCAGCCCAGCTCCTGCACAGCCCCAGGGAAGTCCCTTCACTCCCTGCTGGAGCCCGGTGCTGTCTGGGGCAGACAGGGCACGGGAACCCTTTGTGAAAATCACGTTCACTCTCCTGTGAAAATTGACAGAGTTTAATAAAGGACAAGAGGAGACAGGGAGCACAGAGTAAGGTTGTTATGGCTGGGTGCATCTTGGCACTGAGCCACGAGCACACATCTTCAGGGATGCCCCTTAAATACCTTTTAATTACATCAGCCTGTTGCATATTCACAGACCCCTATGCATAGTAAACTTTCCTCCAAACTGGTTTCCATGTTCCAAGAACTGTTCAGCACAGCTCCTCCTCAGATCTGCCTTTTCAGAGCATGTCAATTCCGTGGCTGTGGTTTCAGTCCATCCTCATCCCCTCCAGTTCTGGGCCTGGCCCACACTGCCTTCAGCCAGTGAGTGCTGATGGTTGGCACATCTGTCCAGCTGTGCTCATCCTGTGTGCATTGGGTGTTATCCCATCCCAGCAGGCATTTGAACACAGCACACCGATACCAGCTATGGCACTGAGCTTCATGAACAGCAGAAACAAAAACTGTATAGCAAAGTTACTGTAACACCACACATATAAAATCTATTTTAATATTTGCAAAAAGCCAGTGTTATAATGTGTATCTGTAACACCTTGCAGGGGCCTCGTTGTCCTGGCAGAGCACAGAGTGACCCGTGGCTGTGAGGGGCAGGGATTGTCCCCAGCTGCTGCTCCGAGGGCAGAACACACAGCCCAGTTCTCATCTCTCCCACCTCCTCCAGGCCTGGGTCACTCTCCCCACCTCCAGCCACGAGTTAAGCACCAGAAAGCAGCTTAGATCAGCAGTGACTCGTTGTTGCTCTTTAATTCATGCAAATGTTCTTTTTAACTAGCTCAGAGTCTCAAACAGCCCTCTGGGGAACCTTCTGCATTTATGATTATTGAAACAAAAGTCTATTTCCTTTAAGCTCAAAACAACTGGGGGAAGAGAGGGAAGGAACTTGTTTTCTTTTCTAGCAAATACAGTAAATTCAAAGGTCAGGTGCAAGCTGACATAGCAATGGGTGAATGAACACTGGGGAGAATTTTCTGGAATAGCAATAAAAATGTGTCTTTGCAGGCACACAGAATCACTGGGGTTTTATCTGTATCTGACTCCAGAGGGCCAGGTTGAGTTTGGCAGGTACCCCCAGCAGGTACAGCCAGAGCCCTGGCGCCATTTGACAGGTGGAGCATCAAGTTTGGCCAAAATCCTGGGGACAGACACTGGGTGGCCTCAAACCTGGCCAGGGGTTGAGCCTGAGCTGCAGCCCAGCATCAGCCAGGGGAGCTGGGGCTGGGTGTCAGGACAGATTCCTTCTCTGGGAGGGGTGAAGCCCTGGCAGTGGGGGAGTTCCCTTCCCTGGAAAGCCCAAAGCCAAGCTCAAGTCCCACTCCATGGTGGGACTCAAAGCTTGGACTTGGTCACCTTGGGAGTCTTTTCCAGCCTTAATGGTTCTGTGATCTTCCCACAACCCCTCCTGATTTCAGAGTGCAACTCCCACCACGTCCCGTTCTCTGCCCTCGGAGGGGCAGCAGGCACCCCTGGAATTATCCATGTGCTGCCTCAGCCTGGGGCTGCTCCTGCCTGCTTCTCCTGGGGCTCCTGCCTCAGTGCTGCACTGATGGATGTGGTCTCTGAGCCTCAGCCTCCCATCTCTGCTGGGCTCCTGGGGGCTCCTTGGGGACCCCACAACGCCCCAGCACAGCCTGACACAGACCCAGCTCTGGAGTCCCAGCTGGAGATGTTGATGTGGAGTTACTGATGCTGAAGGGCCCCATAAATACACCATGGAAGGGTCACTCACCCTGGAAAAGGGATCAGAACCCTTCAAACCCAGGCTCTGGGGAGGCACAAAGCCAACCCTGTGATTCCTGCAGGGAGCTGATGTGGGTGCCCCTGGAGCACTCCCTCCTGGGGTTTGTGGCGGCTCTCAGGGTGAGGAGCAGCCTCAGCAGGGGCAGAGCAGGAGCTGCTGCCCCAGGAGCTGCCTCGGGGCTGGGCTAACTCTGCTGCCAGCTCCAGCTTTGATTTTCAGCTGTCACTCAGTGCAGGGCACTTCAGAGCAGCTCCCCTGGCTCAGGCTCTTCTCTGCCTGACAGGGCTCGACTGCAGCTGCCAGGAGCAGGAGGAGAATCCAGGCAGCTCCTCCTGAGGCCCCTGAACACCCCACAGGGATCCATGGGGTTCCCCAACCCAGAGTGATTTCTGGGCTATGTGCTCTGAATCCACACAAACCCCCAGCCCTTCCAGCAGCTCCTGGGAGCGCCCCATCCCTGCTGCACCTGTGAAGAGCTGCCTTGCAAGGCTGCTAATTGCAATTAAAATCCCACAGTTCTCTCACCATGGGCAGCAAACACTCTTTTCTCCTCTCCACCTCCATTTCACAGCCACCTTTGGGAGCAGCTCCTCAGTTGTCTCCTTTCCAACCCTCACCCTGCAGAAGAATCTGCACAGATCCAGCCCTGAGCTCCCCAAAATGCCACTGGCAGGGGTGACACGTCCTCTGCACCAAATGAGCAGGGTTCAGCATCCCTCCCTGTCTCTCCAGGTGCCAAAGGACAGGGGCCCTGTGCTCGCTGCTCCTGTATAACAGATCATCCTGGCACTGACTCACTTGTTCTCTGTGCAATAAGTGATAATCTGCCTGCTCACACAGACATGTAAAAGGAAAACTAACATGGCCTCTAAAGCCAATGAGCCAGTAAATAGAAGGCTATAAATAATCAGGAGAACAGATTTAATTAGCAGCAGAACTCTCTTGCAGGGTTCATGTGGGTGCCTCTCATCTCAAAGTGCCTCACGTGCCCCCATCACTGCCAGCCCCGTTCCCCTCCCTGCCCAGGCAGGCACCACGGCTGAGCTGTGCTTTGGGAGGGTTTGGTGCCCTGGCTGTGCTGGGACAGCTCTGTCCTGTCAGTGCTGCTGGGCAGCACCAACCCCGAGAGCCCCAGCTCAGGGCAAGAACAGGACTCACACAACCTGAGATTCCTGGGCTCATAGAATTGGGCAGGCTGGAACAGCCCTCTGAGATCAGAGCCCAGCCTTAGCCCAGCCCTGCCAAGGCCAGCACTGCCCCTGTCCCCAAGTGCCACAGGCACAGGGCTGTGAAATCCCTCAAGAGATGGAGATCCACCACTGCCCTGCCTGGGCAGCCCTTTCCATGGGAATTTCCCAAAAATCCACCCTGAGCTGCCCTGGCCCAGCCTGAGGCCGTTCCCTCTGCTCCTGTCCCTGTTCCCTGGAGCACAGCCCGACCCCCCGGCTGTCCCCTCCTGCCAGGAGCTGTGCAGAGCCACAAGGGCCCCCTGAGCCTCCTTTGCTCCAGGCTCAGCCCCTTCCCAGCTCCCTCAGGAATTCTCCAGCCCCTTCCCAGCTCCCTCAGGAATTCTCCAGCCCCTGCCCAGCTCCCTCAGGGATTCTCCAGCCCCTTCCCAGCTCCTTCAGGGATTCTCCAGCCCCTGCCCAGCTCCCTCAGCCCCTCCTGGGGCTCCAGCCCCTTCCCAGCTCCGTGTCTCCTGTCCAGGGTCAGGGCTGTGCCTGCCCAGACCTGCTGCTTTCCATCCTTCCCTGCCCTCCTGGGATGCTCCAGGAGGATGCAGCTCCAATCCAGGCAGTGCAGGAGCTCTGTCCCTGCTCTGCTGCTGCCTCAGCTCAGAGACAGCAGAGCAGCAGAGAGCCCAAAATGAGATAAAATTGTACCCAGAGTCTCTGCTTTGAGGTGTCTGGGCTGAGTTTAAGGCAGAGTTTGACAGATCCCTGGTGCATCCTGGCAGCCCATCCTGCAGTTCAGGCTGCAAACAGATCCTTTAAAAGGCAGCTTTCCCAAAGCTCTGTCTCTCCTTTATTTTGCACCTGTTTGCTTCCCTGGCCATGGCTCAGCTCTCTCCTCAACACTCCCTGTTTGTGAATTCAGTCCAGGTTTTCAGATGAAAATGTTCTATTCAGCAGCATCAACCCCAAACCCCTGAATTTTCTGGGAATGGCTCTGTGGATGTGAGGCATACTCTGTCATGTCTGGAAAGAGTAATTCTGCCATGGAAAGAACGATTCCATCAGGCCAAAGAGCCTGTAAAGGTCCCTGTGCTGTGTTTCACTGCCTTTCTCCAGGACCCAGCCAGATGCCTCTTTAGCACCCACGTGCTGGTGGTTTTATTAATGTTGCATCTGCTGGTGATTTGAGCAAGGGCCAAAGGTTCAAAATTGAAACTCAAGGACCCTCTCCTACTAAAAGATTTTATTAGCCATAAATCTATTATAAAGTGCCCATGATGACAATAGGGAATAACACAATCAAAGCCCTCTCCTGCCGGTGACAGCCCAGCCCTGCTGCAAGGAGCCACAGGAATTAATCTGTCTCATTAACTGTCCCGGGGAAGAGCCTTTCAGGAGCACAAAACACTTGGGCAGAACACAGAGAAACAGCTGTGCCTGTACAAACACATCCTGCTTCCCATCCCTGAATGGATGATGCTCCATCCCAGCCCCAACCTCCTGGGCCCTGTGCTTTGTGTCAGCCTCGGGTGTTAAGTGATCAACAAAACGTTCCAAAGTAGGAATTGTGGCTTCCTTTGTGGTGCTTGAAGGAGAATATTGATGGTAAATGAGATCTTCCCTTAAGGGGAAGGGAGCACTGAAGGTTCAGAGATGTTGTGGTCAAAATGGAGCAGAAAACGTCAGAGGCTCTGTGAAAGCTCAGGGGGTTTGTGACACACTTGGTGTGGAAATTGGGGTCAGCTTGTCCCTGGCCTTTTCACAGGTCAGGTTTGCTCTCCCTGGAGAGAAGTCTCACTTTCTATGCAAGTCAATGACCATGCCCAGTGTTCTGGACCTTTCTGGAAACAGGCTGGAAAACCTCAGGGGTCTTTGGTGGTCTTGGTCCCCCTCCCCCATCCCACACCCACTCCTCAGCCTCAGTCCTGGATGCAGGGGGTGTTTGGGCTCACTGGCACCTGGAGGCTGATCACTCTCCTCAAGGTCATGGTACTGTTCCTGCCAGGGAGGCTGTGCCAGTTTGGAGGGTTCCTCCTCTTCCCTGTAAACACCAAAATATTCCATGGCAGCCCCACCCAGCACTGTCAGTGTCCCCTGTCCCCTCCCTCTGCAGCCCCCCCACCCAGCCCTGAGCTGGTGCTCACAGCCCCGGGGGTCGGGGCAGGCTGGAATAAAACCAAAATTGCCATGAAAATTGGGGGAGTCTCCTTGGGAGAGAAGAAAAGGAGAGATGAGGAGGGGACAAAGTGCACAGCATTTCACAGCCTGCTGCAGGAATTCACTGAACCTGAGGCACAAGGCTACCAAAACTAAACCAACCCCACCGGCACCCGGCTGCTGCAGCCTTACAAAGCCAGGCTCTAATGAACTCCAGCCTGTGAGGAGCTGCCCCGGGGGCTCTGCTCGGGGCTCTCTGCCCACAGGACCCCTCTGATCAAGGATTTCAAACATTTCTGGGGCTTTCATTCACATTCCAGAGCAGCTCTGGAAACTCTGTCCAGGCCAAAAGCAAATGAGGAGAGCATTCCATGCTCTGGGAGCTGGGGAATGTGGAGAGGAGCGAGCTCCCTGGACTGCCAGGGAAGGGGTGGGCACAGCAAGTCCAGATCCTTCCTCCTTCCTCCCAGGGAATGGCTGCCAGTGCCAGAGGGCAGGGCTGGATGGGATCTTGGGAATTGGGAATTGTTCCCTGGCAGGGTGGGCAGGGGCTGGGCTGGAATTGCCAGAGCAGCTGTGGCTGCCCCTGGATCCCTGGCAGTGCCCAAGGCCAGGCTGGACATTGGGGCTGGAGCACCTGGCACAGGGGGAGGTGTCCCTGGGCTGGAAGGAGCTGGCATTGAAGATCCCTTCCCACCCAAACCACTCTGGCATTCAGATTCCTGAATCCAGGATGAGAACCAGGAGCAAAGCCCATTGCAGCAAATGGATCCAGGAAAGGAAATAATGATTTGCTGGAAGGTTCCAGGTGCCCCAGGGCTATTTCCCACAGGGGGTTTGTAGCCTGGCAAGGCCTGGTTGGAGAGGTTTGGGCTCTCCCAGGGTGCCCAGAGCAGCTGTGGCTGCCCCTGGAGCCCTGGCAGTGCCCAGGGCCAGGCTGGACAGTGGGAGGTGTCCCTGCCATGGCAGAGGTGGCACTGGGTGGGGTTTAAGGTCCCTCCCAGTCCATCCCAGCCCGATTCCATGTCCTGAGCTGGTGCAGAGCTCATGGCTCTTCAGATGTTCCCAAGTTTCAGTTCCCCTGCACCCCCAGCCCCCCCAGCTCATGCTGTAAGTGCCCTTTTGAGGAGCTGGGTGAAACAACTGCTTTGTGTTTGAGAGCCGCTTCCCACTGGGTGTCACATGCCAACACTGTGGTTGGAAAATAAGTGGATCTTCTTTTCCATTTGCAGAAACTTTCAAGCACTTTTGGCAACCCTAAATGGAAAAAGAGTGTTCAGGCTCACAATACCTTCCCTTTCCACACCTGCTTTTCTGGAATTATTCTCAACAAGCATCTGAAAGGAGAACTAAGAATAAAATATCAACAGTTTTGTCAATATCTTGGAGCGTGCCATGAATGGGGGCTGGGCAGTGAGACTGTGGCTGCCATGGTCAGGGGGCAGCAATTCCAGCTCAGCCTCCTCCCAGCAAAGCCCCAAGAGCTGCTGCAGGGTTGCTCCGTGCTGGGGCTGGGTTTGGGCTCTTCAGCTGGTTTCACAAAGCTCAGCTCAGTCCCAGGCTCAGAACAGAGCAGCTGTGGCTGCCCCTGGATCCCTGGCAGTGCCCAGGGCCAGGCTGGACATTGGGGCTGGAGCACCTGGCACAGGGGGAGGTGTCCCTGCCATGGCAGGGGTGGGGTGGGGTTAGATTTTCAGGCCCCTCCAACCCAAACCATTCCAGGATTCCACAAAATTTCCAACTTTCTATTCTACTCCAGAAACTCCTGAAGCTTGGGTTTGTTTCTTCTCCAAAGGGAAAGCTCAAGGCTGGAGCTTCCAGCAGAGCTGGGGAGTTGGGAGCAGACAGCAAATAACAGGAGATTATTAATGTCACTGCTTCCATCACCAGTGATCCCCCAGACACCCCAGGAGAGGCTCTGCTTCTTCAGGGGAGTTTACAACTTGAAAATTGTCTGTGCACAAAAAGGGAAAAAACCAAAACCCCTTAATTATAGCTTCCCACAAAACAAAGTAAAAATCAGTTCACAGCTGCTTTCAGAAGGGCTTCAGTTTTAAGTCTTTGTATCAATTAAGTTGCAATTCTTTAGGAGAAGGAGGTGATATTGGGATTGCATTTTTGCTGTCAGGTTTTTCTCCTCAAAAACCCAAAGATCTCATCAGAACCTTTGTTTCAGCATTTTTCATGGAGAAAACTTCCCATTACCCATCAAAGCAGCTGGGAAAAGATTCCTGGTGCTGAGCTGCAGAAGAAGGGGTTGCCCTGTCCCTGTATTTGAGTGGGGCTGTAAATCCCAAATAAGCCTGTGCTTGCAATCCTGCTTTTGGGACTTTGAAACCCCAGGTCCTTGCAGAGTAAAGTGCTGTGACACATCCCAGTGGCCACCCCCAAACTGTGCCAAGCCCACAAGGCTGCAGCTCCAGTGCACAGGGCCATGGGTTTAGGATTTTTGCAGCCCTTTCCAGGCAGATCTGTCCCCTCTGTTGTGGGGTCACGTTTCCTGTTCCTCTGCCGCTCTGTGGCTGCTGCTGGGCCAGTGACCCCGAGCTTTGGGACCTTTGGCTGTGCCTGGAGCTGGCCCCGGAGCTTTGCTGAAGTCCTTGGATGCTCCGTGTCCCCCTGAGCCCTGAGCCCCTGCACTGCTCCTCTGTGGGGCTCCAGGACTGTCCCCTCGTGTCCCCTCGTGTCCCCTCGTGTCCCCACAGCCCCCCATGCACGGCTCACCAGCAGCTCCAGCCCCTCTCTTTTTGGGAAAAAGCCTCCCTGAGACCTCGGGCTGAGGAATGCTGGATGGAATTGTTGTTGGGTGGAATTGTTGTTGGATGGAATTGTTGTTGGATGGAATTGTTGTTGGATGGAATTGTTGTTGGATGGAACTGTTGTTGGATGGAATTGTTGTTGGGTGGAATTGCTGTTGGGTGGAATTGTTGTTGGATGGAACTGTTGTTGGATGGAGTTGTTGTTGGATGGAATTATTGTTGTTGGATGGAATTGTTGTTGGGTGGAATTGTTGTTGGATGGAGTTGTTGTTGGATGGAACTGTTGTTGGATGGAACTGTTGTTGGATGGAATTGTTGCTGGATGGAATTGTTGCTGGATGGAATTGTTGTTGGATGGAACTGTTGTTGGGTGGAATTGTTGTTGGATGGAACTGTTGTTGGGTGGAATTGTTGTTGGATGGAACTGTTGTTGGGTGGAATTATTGTTGTGTGGAATTATTGTTGGGTGGAATTATTGTTGGGTGGAATTGTTGTTGGGTGGAATTGTTGTTGGATGGAACTGTTGTTGGGTGGAATTGTTGTTGGGTGGAATTGTTGTTGGATGGAACTGTTGTTGGATGGAATTGTTGTTGGATGGAATTGTTGTTGGGTGGAATTGTTGTTGGGTGGAATTGTTGTTGGGTGGAATTGTTGTTGGATGGAACTGTTGTTGGATGGAACTGTTGCTCTCTGGAGAGCAATGGGATGGAGCCAGAGCCTTCCCGTGGGATTGGCAAAGCCACACACAGCCCTCATGGCAAATGAGGTCTTTGCTGCAGGAGCTCACAGGCTGGGAATTTCCCATTCCTTTAGAAGCCTCAGTGAGCTGCAGGGAGCCCCTTCAAGCACAGCTCTGGTCTGGCCCCCTGCCCTTGCATTTATTTATGGGGTTTTTCCTCTCGTGGGCTGGTCCCTCACGAGGCTGCAGCTGCAGGATCTGCCCTGGCTCCAAGCTTGGAGCCAAAGCCGTCCCCTCCTGTGCCCCTGGCCCTGTGGCACTGTCCTGGAGCTGACAGATGGTTTGTGGTGTTGGGCTGGGCTCCAGGAGCAAACATTTTCTGAGGCATTAATTTTTATAGGGATTATCTACAGCAACTGCTCCGTGTGGCACTTGGAGATCACTCTGGGGGGTTCTTGTGTCTTTTGGTGAATGGAATTTGGTGCAAAATTCAGGGCTTTTCTTCAGGGGAGTCTGCACAGAGAGGATGAGGGAGAGGTAGAAGATATTCAGAACTTTGGGGTCAGTTCTGGTTCTCAGTTAGAATGATTTGGGTTTGTGCTCAAAGGGCACAAGGATAAATCCTCTCTGAGAAGGTGCTGCTGCCTCCTGCAGGGTTCAGGGACATCTGTGAGGAATGTTTGGACCCTCAAGGTCTCTCACTGCAGCAATTTACCCCAGAACATCCCTTCCCAGTAACCTCAGGGGCTCTCTGGTCTTCCTTACCCAGCTGGATAAAGGGGTGACCAAACCCACAAACTGAATTGCCATGGAATTCGCTGCCCATCCCTCCTTTGGTACAGAAAGCTCACAGCAACCCTGCCCAGGTGCCTGCACAGGGCTGCCACCATTCCTTGGCAGATTTTCTACAGAACCATGGGAAAAACCTTTGGGATCACCAAACCCCCCTGCTCCCCCCCACTGCTGAGGCCAGCACTGCCCCTGTCCCCAGGTGCCACATGCACACCCAGGGCTGTTAAACCCCTCAAGGGATGGGGACTCCAAACCTCCCTGGGCACCTGTGCCAGGCTGGGCAGCCCTTTCCATGGAGAATTCCTCCCAAAAATCCACCCTGAGCCTGCCCTGGCCCAGCCTGAGGCCGTTCCCTCTGCTCCTGTCCCTGTTCCCTGGAGCACAGCCCGACCCCCCGGCTGTCCCCTCCTGCCAGGAGCTGTGCAGAGCCACAAGGGCCCCCTGAGCCTCCTTTGCTCCTGCTGAGCCCCTGTCCAGCTCCCTCAGGGATTCTCCAGCCCCTTCCCAGCTCCCTCAGGAATTCTCCAGCCCCTGCCCAGCTCCCTCAGGAATTCTCCAGCCCCTTCCCAGCTCCCTCAGCTCCTCCTGGAGCTCCAGACCCTTCCCAGCTCTGTTCTCATACCCACAGCAACAGGAGCAGCTCCAGCTATGGGGTGAGGGATTTGGGACTTGGAATGAGGGATTTGGGGTGAGGGATTTGGGATGAGGGATGGGTGAGGGGTGAGGGATGTTCCCAGCCCAGCAGGCCCCAGGCTGGGCAGGAGCTGGAAGGCAAAGGGGGATTTTCCCCAGCCATACTGAACCAGACTCTTTGGGAATCCTTTTCTCTCTCTGGCACAGGAAAGGGAGGGATCACAGAAGAAGTGGGAGAAGGATCATCTTGTAAGTGGAAACATTAAAGCTGCATTTAGGACCTGTCTAATTTTTAATGTTAGCTGAGCTGCAGTCAGATATTGGGCACCGAGCTGAGTGACAATTTATGCAGCAATTCTAAATTAGCTGCAGAACAGAGAGAAAGGCACTTCTTTGGCTCAGCAGCCACAATGGAAACTAAAATCACTTCAATCCCAGCCAAACAAAAAGGTGTGTTTTGGGGGAAGGGGGTGGCTGAAAGCTCAGAGTTTTCTTCCTTTGTATTAAAATGAGGGGAATTTGGAAGGTCAGTCTTTTGAAAGGAGGAATCTTAGTCTGTGAAACATTCCTGCCACTTCTTTAGGCAGGGCTGGATGGGATATTGGGCAAGAATTGTTCCCTGGCAGGGTGGGCAGGGGCTGGGCTGGAATTGCCAGAGCAGCTGGGGCTGCCCCTGGATCCCTGGCAGTGCCCAAGGCCAGGCTGGAGCACCTGGCACAGGGGGAGGTGTCCCTGCCAGGGCAGGGGTGGGATTTAATGTCCCTCCCAACCCAAACCCCTCCATGGGTCGATGACACAGCCTGGCACTCCTCCCAAGGCACAGGGGCATCCCACCCCCAGGAGAAGGCCCTGGAGCAGAAGGAAAAGCCCTGAACAACAAACCCTGGCAGAGCTGAGTGGCTGCTCAGCCTCACCCCAGGGCCAGGGCAGCCTCTGCTCAGCTCCCAGGACAATTCCAAACCCAGCTCCTCCTCAGGACTCTGTTCCAGTACTTCCACAGCCCCTCAGTGTCAGGGTCCCTGGTCACACTGGGGACACAGGGTGGGTCCCTCTGCCTCCTTCAGCCCCAGGAGCTGCTTCTCTGTTCTCTGCTCTGTTCTCTGCTCTCTGTTCTGCTCTCTGCTCTCTGTGTTATCTGCTCTCTGTTCTCAGCTGTTGAACACAGAGGGCTCTCAGTGCCCACCCTGCCTGGGGACAGCAGGGGACAGTGGCCAGGCCCCAGCAGCCACCAGTACATGGTCAATTGTGTGTCCACCTCGATGCCAGGCAGGAGAGATCCCTGATCTGTGTGAGGTGCCTTATCTCAGTGCTCCACGGCTGCAGCTCCTCCTTATCTCAGCAGCCACTGAAAGCCCCAGCAGGGCCTGCTGCACACAGGACTTGGGGGCAGCTCTGGGGCTGTGGACAGGGGATTTTATCTCTGCTCATGGCAGGGTTGGGGCTGTGGACAGGGGATTTTATCTCTGTTCATGGCAGGGTTGGGGCTGTGGACAGGGGATTTTATCTCTGTTCATGGCAGGGTTGGGGCTGTGGACAGGGGATTTTATCTCTGTTCATGGCAGGGTTGGGGCTGTGGACAGGGGATTTTATCTCTGTTCGTGGCAGAGTTGGGGCTGTGGACAGGGGATTTTATCTCTGTTTTTTCAGCAGGCTCAGGGAAAACAAGGCCCAGCCCCAGAGCAGGAGATAAGCAGCAGGACTCCCCTGGCACCTGCACATGCACAGGGTCCAGGTTTCAGCAGGGTGACCTCAAGCCAAGGGGAGCCTGGATCTGAGCTGGGCAGTGACAGTAATGACAGGGACACACAGCTCCTGCTGGCTGCTGAAAGAACAAGGGTGGGGTTTCACTGCTGACAGGGATTTTTTCCACTCCAGGGGACGGTGCCCAAGGCAGATCCTTCGCAAGGCTGCTCCTCAGCTCTGGTTGGCACCCGAGGCTCTCTGGTGATAAAATCCCATTTCCTGCAGTCCTGAGCAGGGAATTCACACCGTGGTCTGGGGACATGGAAAATTTCTGCTGAAAGGCAGAAAAACCATCCCTGGGGGTCTGAGCCCCCAGGCTGCAGCCAGGCTGGCACAGAGCCTTGGTCCTTCCTGCCACCAGCTGTGATCCTGGCTGGGGGCTCTGAGGTGTCACTCTGGGGTCACTCTGGGCTGCAGCCAGTGCAGTGAGGGCTCCCTGCCCCCTGTGCCCCATTCCCCTGCAGCTCTCAGGCCACGTTTCCTGCACACCTTGTTTGGCAGTTTGGCATTTCCATCATCTCAGAATGAGCAGCAGGCAGGTCTCAGACTGCTGGAGCAGCCCCATAAAGCAGCCACGAGCTGTGGCAGTGATTGCACTGAGCACTTTCATTGCCTCCGCTGTGCAGTGGGAGCTGCTTGTGCATCTCAAGTAAAACCTGCCCCTGCTCCTGGGGGAGAAAGGCACAAAAAGGGCTTTGGGGGCAGAACCAGCGGCTCCAAGGTACAGAACCATGGAATTGGTGGAGTCACTCCACCTCTGCTGGAGCTCTGATATCTGTGTTTGGAGGCAGAGGGAACCCTGGTGTTTACTAGGAGCAATTTTAATCCTGCAGGTGAGTTTTGGGTTGGGATTTTTTAGGCAAACTACCTCATTTTGTGTAGAAGCAGCACATCCACGATATTTGCTGGATATCAGCAGGTCTGGTGTGGTGCTCTGCTCTCAGCATCCCAAACCTCTGAGCAGCGCTGGTGTCCCAGGACACAGAGCTGGCAAGGAGCAGACTCAGATCTCCAGCGTCAGGCAGTGTGTGCAGAGACCCCTCTGACCCCTCCCTGGCTCCTGGTTCCTCCCACAGCTTCTGTTCCCTTCCAGAAGCAGCCCAGGAACAGAACCAGCCAAAGGAGTGACTGCAGTGCAGGGGGGGAGAGGGGATCAGCAGGGTTCCATGCCTTGGGATCTCCTGGGATTGGAAGAGGACACTTCCAGAAGCTGCCCTGCCCTGCTGCCTCAGCTTCCAGCAGTTTCCAGCTGTGAGGGTTGGGTAGGACCTGATAAAACCCAGGGTGTGTCCAACAGATGGGACTCTCTGCAGTGAGTGGGGGGAGATTTTCCAGCCCGAACCATTCCAGGATTCTGTGATCTGTGTGCATTCCCTCAGCTTCCTGCTCAGCATTTGCTGCCCCAGCAGCTCCAGCTGCTCCCTTTGTCTGTCCCTCTGCCTGTCCCAGCGGTGTTGTGCCCCCTTCAGGGGGATCATCCGTGGGTCCCTGCTGCTCCCAGGGCTGCCCAGAGAGAGCCCAGGCGAGCCCCAGCCCTGCCTGCTCAGGGTTCCATCAGCCTGATGCACATCACAAACCTCCAGCAGCACGCAGCGGCCGGGGAGCCATCAGAATGATGGAAAGGTTGGGAGAATTGGGCCTGGGAGAGCCAGGCAGGCCCGGGCTGCAGGGGAGATGGCTCTGTGGAGGCAGCAGAGCTGTTTGCAGCTGCAGAAGAGGCTGTGCTGGGGCAAGTGGGGAGGAATTATCCCCATCAGTCACTGCCAGTGTGAGCAGGAACAGGCTGGGGCTGCGCAGGGAAAGTGCAGCTTAAGTGCTAAAGAAACATTTTCACTCTGAGCAAAACGGAGAGGTTTCAAGTGAGTGAATCACAGAATATCTGGAGTTGGAAGGGACCCATAAGGAACCTCCAGTCCATGCTCCATTTGCTGCATCATCCACAGCGGATTTTGGAGGAGTTTTGGGCCAGCAGCTGCAAAAGCTGCACTGCAAACCCCAGCCCAGCCTGGCATTAACTCCTGGATGCAGCTGAGCAAAGCTGACAAATTCCATTTCCAGTTCTCCTGTCAGGCCCACACTCTGCATGCACCGGGAAATTGGTGCCATTATTGAGGAAACAATGGGAGCACTTGGGCCAGTTGGAAAAGCAACTCCTTTAACCCGTGTCCTAAAGGAACATCTCACTCCTGTCTCCAGATCCGAGTGACACCTGTGTTCCCAGCGAGGTAGCACAGTCCTGCAGAGCCTCTGTGTTTCCCCTGGAATAAAGAATTATGCCAGGATGAAGTATTTCTGTGAGGGAATGTGCTCCTTGCATAGTTATTAATTCATTACTGGCCGTAGCCAAACTCACTCCTCTACTAAGTCATCTATTAAATGAGCCAAACGAAATTTATTAACACAGCATTGATCATTTAAGTCTTTTAGCATAAAGCATAATGGAACAGAAGCAGAAGTAATAATTCCTTGCCTGGCTTCTGGTTCCTGTCTCATGCTCGGGGCCCTGCGTTAGGGCTCCGGTTGTCCCTGAGCTCCCTCCCGAGCAGGAATGGCACAGCAGCAGGGCGGGACGGACCCTCTGCCTTTGGTCAGAGCTTCCCTTTGGGCTCGGCCTGCACTGACTCTGGAAACCGAGCGGAAAACCAGAAGCGACCTTTCAGGCAGCCCCGGGGAGCGCCCGGCCCGGAGGGTGGGCAGGATTCACCCTCGGGCAATGAACACCGGGCTGGGGCTGCAGTGATGCTCTGGCCCGGCACCGCTTCGGCGGCACGGCTCCTGCCCCGGCACGGCTCCTGCCCCGCACCGCTCCTGCCCCGGCACGGCTCCTGTCCCGGTACCGCTCCTGTCCCGCACCGCTCCTGTCCCGCACCGCTCCTGTCCCCGCACCGCTCCTGCCCCAGTACCGCTCCTATCCCGGCACCGCTCCTGCCCCGGCACGGCTCCTGTCCCGGCACGGCTCCTGTCCCGGCACCGCTCCTGCCCCGGCACGGCTCCTGCCCCGCACCGCTCCTGTCCCGGCACCGCTCCTGTCCCGGTACCGCTCCTGTCCCGCACCGCTCCTGTCCCGCACCGCTCCTGTCCCCGCACCGCTCCTGCCCCAGTACCGCTCCTATCCCGCACCGCTCCTGTCCCGGCACCGCTCCTGCCCCGCACCGCTCCTGTCCCGCACCGCTCCTGTCCCGCACCGCTCCTCCCCTGCCGCGAGACTCAGTCGGGGCTGCCTGCGGAGAGCTGGGCAGGGCAGGGCACAGAGCCTGGCTGTCACTGTCACTGTCAGTGTCACCCAGGGCCGGTTCTGGCAGGGCACAGAGCCCGGGCTGTCCCTGTCACTGCCCAGGGCAGCTCCTGCCGCCTCTAGAAGTGTGCCAGGGTCACTTCTTGGAAGGAAATTTCGTCCCACAGGAAACTGTGCAATCACCGGTTTGTACAGGCAGATCAGCCTTTACAAAGCTCTGATCATTTATGGTCACCAAGTCCAGTTTGCTCCTGCTGGGGATAATTCGGCCTTTAGGCAGACAGGGATTTCTGAGGGGTTTCTAATTCTGAAACTGGATGGGGAAGTGCTGCTGCATGTCCCTCCTGCTGCCCCCTAAATTCAGCAGAAATCAGGAATCTCTCTCTGAGGTGAGGCAGGAGCTGTGCAGACCAAAGTCTCTCTCCTTTGAGAGCCCTGTGGACCTGGATGCTTGTGAGAATCCCAACAGCATCCAGACCTTCTCCATTTCCCATTTCTCAACAGCATCCAAACCTCACCCATTTCCTGCCTCAAACGACAGACAGGGCCCAGCGTGCTGACCCAGGCCACAGATACTCCAAGTTACTCATTAAATTAAATAAGAGTTAAGCTTTGAGGGTCTAAACTGCATAAGAAGGGACTCCCAAGGTGCAGCCAGCAGAGAGGGGAGCACAGACAAGATCCTGGCTGTCCTGCTGTCTTCAATTCAGGATGGGGACAGAGAGCAGAGAGGGGACAGTGCAGAGCTGGGGCTGCACCATCCAAGCTTGAATCTGAGCTGGAGGGGGAAGAGGAGGGACAAACCCTGACCAGCTCGAGGACAAAGCCACCAAGGAATGCCCTGCACGGCCTGGGACCCTCCCCTGCCCTCCCCACACCCAGAGCATCATCAGCCATCCCCAGGGCTTGATTCCAACAAGCCCCAGCCTCAGCTGAGAAGGGGTTTGCAGTCTTTGAGAAGGGTTTGCTGTTCCTGGAGTGAAACAAAGCTGAGCTGGGATTTCTATGCCAGGGGCTCTGAGGGCTCTGGGGTGGATTCCACCCTAACCCCAACCCCTCTGCTGCCCTCTGCTCCGATGTCATTTACTGGCATTCCACAGGGCACAAAGCACTGGAGGAGAACTCCTTTAAACAGAGCTCATCTGCTCCATCTCCATCAGGAGGGAGCAGTGCTGCTCAGACCGTCCCTGTTCCTGCTGGGGGCACTGCACCTCCCCAGTCCCTCCCTGTCCCCTCAGGTCCCACCGTCACACGGTGCTGCTGTCCCAAGCTGTGCCCGTGCAGCTCAAACCAGCTCCTCGAAGCAGCTGCTGGAGGATTTTGCATTTGCTGCAAGAAAGGGCTCTCAGAGCTCACTGTGGGCAGGCATAGGTTTCCATTTCACCTCAGTGCAGCTCATGAAATCTGGAGCCTGAAACACACATTGATTTTTTCATGGCGTGTCTGGCTTTGCTTTTGCTATGGGATTGTGTCTTGCAAAAGTTGACTAGAAATTGAAATATTTCTTGTAAGTGGATTTATAAATCCAAGCCTTTTAGGAGTTGGCTGCTGTTATTGCTGCTGAATTTACTGATGACTTTGTTTTTTTAAAATAAGATGTTTAAACAGACATTGACTTCTTTTTTTTTTTATTTTAATCATGGCACAGCTTTTCTATTTTTTCAGTCAAACTTTTCAGTGAAGACGTTTACTAATAAATCGAAAAGGTTTGCAAGTGTGGATATGTGTGGAGTATCCCAGGTTTCACTAAAACTTGCAATAATTAATGGGGAAAAAGGTCTCTTTGGCTAGATCTCAATTTAGCCACCAAGATAAACGACAGATTTTAGCTGTGCAGGGGCTGAGCTCTCCCAGACTCCAAAGCCAAGGCCTGAAGTCACTCCCTCATCCTCTCCCTGTGCCTTTCTGCTCTAAACACCAAATCTTCTGCCTTTGTCACTGCACCTGTGACAGGAGAATTGCAGGGAGGCTTTTCTTGAGAATGCTGCCAAGCACACAATAATCAGGAAATCAGTTCTGAGATTGAGAGTTCCTTCTCCTGAGTAGTGGGCTCTGGAGTGGGAAAGCTTCTCTGGTGTTTTTGGGGTGAAATAAAAACACATTGACAAGGTTTCTTCGCAGTCACAAAGTGACAGACATAGTCCAACACCTGGAAAACCTGCTTTGCCACCCAGCTGCTGGGTTTTATTCCAAGGTCAGGAATTCACCAGCATGTGCAGAGAGGTTTGTGTTCACCCTCAGTGGGAAAAGATTGGATGTTAACAATTCCAGAGCATTCCCTGAGCTCCACACAGGCAGATTTAGGCAAAGAGCAGTTTCCTGAGCCACGGCTGCTGCAGGAAAGCAGGATGGGTGGGATCAGGATCCTCTGCCTCCCTCCACGCATTCAGAAATCCCAAATTCTGGGTGTTGTGCAAGACAGGCAGGGCTGGGGCAGCGTGGGAGGGATGGCAGCTTCTGCTCAAGCATCACAGCTGAGAGCATCTGGGGTGGGATGAGCAGGGCTGGAAAAGGCAGGGCTGGATGGAACAAGGGCTTGGAAGCTCCTTGACCTCCAAGCCTTGATCTCCAGGTGGGTGGTTCATCCTCAACCCCTCCCTGTCTGGACTCTGCTCAGAGCAGGATGAAGTTGGTTTTCCCAGTCCCCCAAAGGCAGGACAAGTTAAAAGGCTGGGAACACATCCCTGTGACAGGGACAGCACCCAGGGAATGGCTGGAGCTGGGCCAGGGCAGCTCAGGCTGGAGACCAGGGCAAGGTTCTTCCCCCAGAGGGTGCTGGCACTGCCCAGGCTGCCCAGGGAATGGGCACGGCCCCGAGGCTGCCAGAGCTCCAGGGATGCCCAGGCTGGGCTTGGTGGGGGGGTCTGGGCAGGGCCAGGATTGGATCCATGATCCTGTGGGTCCCTTCCCACTCAGGATATTCCATAATTCTGTCATTGCTGGGGAACTGTGGGTGGGTCCCAGCCAGAACGCTCCTCCAGGTCTCAGTGACTCTGGGCAGAGCTGATGATTTCTCCCAGCAGACTCTGTCCCTGGGGAAAGTTTGGAATGGCAGCACTCAACTACTGGAGTTGTCCTGCCATCCTGAAGGAGGGAACTCTGTTTCTTCCCCATCCTGGCTCCTGGAATTGTAAATCCATCAGGGTGTCACACTGCAAACTGCAGCTTTGGACATACAGAACTAAAGGTGCTTCTGGCCTCCAGAGCATTCTCCTTGGATCCTCCAGTTAAACTGTCCCACCTGGCAATTAACACTGCAATTAGAGCAGTTTCCATGCAGAGCTGTGTTAAATGCACCGAGTCTTTTTCCTCTTTATGGATGACTTCTGCCTGATCCTTTCTTTCCATCTCAAGAATGGATTAGAAGACTCCTCTTAAGAAGCTGGAACAAGTTTCCCAGGCTAATGCAGCCCCAGCCAAGTTGTGCTTTCATCAAGGCATTTTAGTCGTCGCTGCAACATCTCTCAGGTTTATTAAATCAGCCTCGTCTCCTGAGGGAGGTTTTAAATGGGGTAAAATACCATATTAAGCAGTCCAGGAACTCATTTGATTTAATTTCATTTGTATTTAGTTTTTTCCTTTGTCTCCTCTTCAAGAAAGCAGAAAGAACAATTTGGAGGTATTGGAAAGATGCCTCCTTTTTAACCTTTTGGTGATATAATAATTCAGTAAAGCTGGAATAATCTGCCTCTCACAGTACTCATAATAATCCATCCTCCCTTCTACCTTTTTTCTTCTGCCTTTATCCCACCAGCAGAGCAGCCCAGAGCTGGGTGGTGACTCATTCCTAAATATTCCTGAACTTGTGCAGAGGACAGTGGGGAACACTCAGCAAAATGCTGTGGCTGCCCCTGGATCCCTGGCAGTGCCCGAGGCCAGGCTGGACTGGGACAGTGGAAGGTGTCCCCAGGCAGGGGGTGGCACTGGATGGGCTTTCAGGTCCCTGCCAACCCAAACCACACCAGGACTCCAGTTCCACCAGGCACAATTTGGATCCTGTCTGCAAGAAAAGCACTCTGGGAGGGATCAGAGCCTGCTGACCTGGAAATGACAAATGAGGGATATTCCTGGGGCTTGTGGATGGGTCAGCACAGCCTGAACAGTGGAAAACTCAGAACTGGGGACATCAGTCCCTGGGGACGTCCTGCTGCCTCTTCCCTGCAGCCCTTGAGTTGCCATCCAGCTGCTCGAGTGAGTGCCTCATCAGAATTAAAAGGGGTTGATGGTGCTTATCTGCATTTCATGCAAATCAGCCCAAAGCCCAGCCCTGGCAGCTTTCCAGCTCCCATCAGGAGTCTCTGCCTCTCTCCACGCTCACAGCAGCCCTTTGGTGGGCTCAGAGATCTGTCATCTGCACACGTGGCTCTGATGGTTCCTGGCTTTTTGGCACCAGACTGCCTGAACTCGGGTCAGGGGGCAGGATCCTGAAGAAGAATGAGCTGAACTGCACTGCTGTGCCCTGGGCAGGACTCAGTATCTCTGAAGGACCAGAAACTTCTGTACCTGGGCCATGTGGCCCTGGACGAGTAGTCTGTCCTCAATCCCAAACCTCAACATCTCCCTGCTCCGCTCCCTGACCTGTCCTGCAGTGGGAACTGTGGGTGTCCCTCGTGCTGTGGGTCCCCACCATCCTCCCAGCCCGTTCCAGCCTTTCTGAGGAGCAGGCAAACAAATGCATGAAGCTGTGGTTTAAAAAGCAGGAAAAAGCACGTGCTGCTCCAAATCCCTCGCCACATCACCTGCTGCCCCGTGCCTCAGTTTCCCCAGGTTTATCTCTTTGTTTGCTCCCCCCCTTGCTGGTCCATGCAGTGCCAAGTACAGAAGGTGCCCGACTCTGCTCCAAGCTCTGAGCTGTTTCCAGCAGCAGCAGCTCCTCCGTGCCAGGATTTAATTGCCAGATCCCGACGGTTTCTCCGCACACCCCGGCAGAAGGCGGCTGATGGTGCTGACCCCTCCCGCTCCCTCGTTCTGCCTGGCAGACTCTTTTCAATTACCTTCTCCCCATGTTGCTGTTTACATTCTGCACTCACATCTTCCACCGTGTTCCCCATCACCTTCCCGCAGCCCGAGCGCCTCCTAATCTGAGGAGTGTTTCGGTATTTCAGCCTTATCTCTATCAAAGCAGAAGGGTAGGGGAGTCATCCTCATTCCCGGATCCTGGAGGAGCTGCAGCCAGCAGCGCTCAGCTCAGCTTTCACTGCACTTAGAGTAACTCGCGGATGATTCTCCTGTCAAGAGCACTGAGGACAAAATGAAACGTTCTCTTTTTTTTTTTTTTTTCCCCAAGGCTGCCCGTTAATCTCTTCTCGACAATGATTGTGTGTCATGTTTCATTCTGGCTGTCACCGAGTTCACTCTGTCCCCGTCCCAGAGCCAACCTGCGGGATTTGAGAGCCAGGATGTGGCTGATGGTGGGAGCAGGACCCAGGGCAAGACCCTGGGCTGGCCGGGTTTGCTGAACCAATTGGGCTGGTCACCAGTTGGACCAGCACAAACTGGGGTTGGGATTGCTCTGCTACCGCAAGGAGGAAGGATTAGTGTTTTGGAATTCTGTAGGAAGGAGCAGCAGTGCAGTTGGTACTGAGCAAACTCTGCTGACTGAGGGGTCAGGAGGGACCTCAGAGAGCCACAAAAATCGGGTGGACCCCTCTCTTCTTCCTGGCTGGCCTGGGAAACTCTCCAGATTCAGCCATTCTCCCCTCATCCGAATGGTTTGTGAGCAATAAATCCCTGAGGCCCTCAGTGCCTCCACCCTGGACACAGGCAGGACAGGAGACTGGGGTCAGAGCAGCCATTTCTGCTGGAGAGCAGAGCAAGGCTTTGAGTCTTTTCTTCCATCCTCAGGTTTTGTTGCTTTTCCCCAGATCCACAGGGTTCTGTTTATTGTCACCTGGAACATTTGCTGAGAGTTTGATATTGATCAGAGTCGGAGTGGAGAAAGGCGCTGCAAACAAAGCCCCACTGACAGTGAGATCTCACTTCTCTCCCAGCAATAAAAGAGAGGTGCCAGAGAGCCTGGAGAGGCAGTACAGACACCCCAGCTGGAATTACTGCTATTGAAGTGATCACTGCACAGACCCAGTTAGCACTGGAGCAGCAACATTTGCATAAAAACTACAAGCACAAAAATGCTCTGAAATGACAAATACAAGGGAACTGTATCGGATTTGCATTAAATTAGTGACTGTGTGCGAGATGCCATTTAAATGGCAGGTGACTCGAAAATTTCTCTCCCTTTTAGTGGAAGAGACTGAAATGTTCATTTTCATGGTAAACAGTAACTGCACATTGATTTGGAGCTTGAAAGCATCTCCACAAATAGCTTTCTCAGGGAGTGGGGTTGGAGCACAGAAATCACAGCACTGCTTTGCCCTGCACGGCTCTGAAACTCGGCAGCACAGCTTGAGTTTCTCTCATACACTTGGTAAAAAACCTGCAGTGACAACAAGAAACCCAAAGTCCCCCTGAACCCGGGAGGGGCAAACAATTCCCTGCAATTATTGGGGAGAGGGATCTGATGGATTATTGCACACCAGGGTCGTGGGTGAGGAGGAGCAGCAGGGCTGCAGGGAGCTGGAGGTGCCCACTGGCTGCTCCCTGGCAGCACCTGGGAGTGCCAGGGCAGAGGGATGGGATCGAGGTTTGCTCTGCAGCTTCTGGGTCCCATTTTTGACGGGCAGCCAAGTGAGATCCCAGGCTTGTATTGGTGTCCTCCATCAGCCCCTGGCTGTAGGAGACACCCCTGGCCTGTTGGGCCCTCAGTGGAAAATCGAACTCAACACAGAGACTGGGCACAACAAACAGGGCAGGAGACCCTTCTCCTTTAAATACCTTTATTGACAGCAATCAGCTCAAGGTTGGGACACCCTACAGGCCCACAGTCTCACCACTGTCACACCCACGAGCTACTTAGAGGAGGAAAAAATACAGGTTTGCCCACTAGGAAGCAGGGCTAGGGATCCATACCCACCAGATGATATAAAGGTATCCACCTCTGCATCCAACTTGAAAGAGCGCCGTCTAGGGAGCTCACCCCAGCTGACATCTTCTGAGGTTATGGTGAGGGGTCATTAAGGTTTTCAGAGCCTCTGCCAGTTCCGGACTTTTGCCCCTGATGTCCGGACACTACTTTGATCTCTTAATTCCACATTGGCTCGCTGGTTTAGGGGTTTATTTGCCGAGTTTGGTGGGGGGCTTGCCCTGTTGCATCCTGGCTCCAAGGCTATTTGCATGCCAACTCCAAGGTCCCCTCCCCTCCACCATCCGAGAAAAGCCATCTACCTGGCTCAGGCAGGGTGATACTGATCCAATAGAGAGTTACCAACTGACATTTGCATGTCAATCTCGCCTTTTCACCGTCGGGGTGCCATCTCCCAGGAAACAGCAGGGCGATGCCCGGCCGCTGCCCCTGCGGGAAAGGCGACCCGGGTCAGTCCCTGCCTCTGGGACCCCCGTGCCACCCCCGCGGGTTAAACCTCACAGGGGGGATTGAAGTGAGAGCTTTTCGGAGTTACCCTTTGGCAAAAAGAATTCTTCTCCTAACTCATCTGAATTGGGCTATTTGGGGATGAAAAATGTCAGTTCTTTCCCAAAACAGGCCCATTTGCAGCTGTCACTTGGCAGTGCCAGAGCAGAAGACTTTTCTCCCCAGGTTTTGCTGTGGTCACGGGTTGATAACTCGCTCAGGTTCAGTCCAGCAGTATCATTTTCAAGGAATTGTTTGAATGGCTTTAATGTGTCGTGAATCAAAAGAAGAAATTCCACTCCGGGTAATTAAGATGGAATGGGTAATTATTTCTGTCTCGAAATTCTCTTTCTGGAGGAGGAAATATGCCTTTGTTCTCTCCAGCACGGGAGGAGCCCCAGGTTGTACCCACCAATGCTTGCACGTATTTATTGGTGTCCCCCCAGCAGGAGCAGAATCCCTTGGAAAACTTAGCCCACCTAAGGAGAGGTGGGAAACAGGAGCTGGTGTGAGCAGAGAACCCTCAGCTGCTCTGCTCTGCCCCACTCCCACACCTTGCTCCAAGTGCTTGACAAATTTAAGATCAACAAGAAGGAACACTCAGGGCATTGGAGCCATTTGGAAACGTGGCACTGAAATCTGCCCTGAGAGGCAAGACCTGCCAGGGTCCCTTGGCTGGGGATCAGAGGGTGCCAGTGGAACCTTAAATCCCCAGGAACTTTCCCAGCTGCTGCTCCCGACTGTCAGGGACACGAGTGGCGGGGTTGGGCTCTCCCTCACTCTCTCCTGTGGATGACCCCAGGCTGGCAGCCCTGCCCCTGCCGGGGCTGCTGTCAATCACACGTCAACCACACGTCAATCACACCTCAGTCCCGCTCTGATTGGGCTCACATCACCGCCCTGTTGTGACAAAAGGTGCGGAGGGAGCAGCTGTCAAAGCCCTGAAGGCAAGGGGAAAGGCAGGGAGCTGAGCTGGGGGGAGAACTGGGGGATTTATTATCCAGGGAAGTGATGGGACCTTGTGGGACAGACTAAAGACCCAGTCCAACAACCCCAGCCTGGGCATCCCTGGAGCTCTGGCAGCCTCGGGGCCGTGCCCATTCCCTGGGCAGCCTGGGCAGTGCCAGCACCCTCTGGGGGAAGAACCTTGCCCTGATCTCCAGCCTGAGCTGCCCTGGCCCAGCTCAGCCATTCCCTGCTGAAGGGTGCAGGAAATTCCCCCATCTCATTCCCCCCTGCAGGCTCTGCTCCCAGGGATGGAAGGGTGCTGTGCCCCAGCCCAGGGCTGCTATGTTCAGCTCCCCTCAGGCACTGGGGACCCCACAAAGAGCCCCACCTGCGGGGCACAGGATGGAAGGTGAGGTGTTTGTGGGATCCCCAAAGCTCTGATCCACCCCAGCATGGGGATCCCTGAGCTGCTGGAAGTCTCTCATTGAACTTGGATGTCACCAGAGCCCCAGATCCTCCTGGGAAATGAGAGCTCCCAAAATACTTTATATAAACTAGAAGAAACCATTACAGATCTTATATCAAGTCTGGAGTCAGGATTTTCCTCCTCCAAGGGAATTTTAAGCCTTTGTAGGAATCATTTTGCCCATTCTTCAAGTCCAGGTGAAGCTGTCCCTGCCCAGGGCAGAGGAGAGAGACTGGATGACCCTTAAGGTCCCTTCCAACCCAGCCCATTCTGTGATTTTATAATTCTCCTGAGAGATTTCACAATTTCTCATTCATTTTCTTTGATTCTGGGATGGGATTTTCCCCCCTGTAAAATTCTGAGCAGATGGAAAAGCTTTGGGGATCATGTAACCCTCTTGGGTTTAATGACTGAAATGTCTCCCACCTGTTCTACTTTTTAAAACTGAATAGAATTTTAATACCAATGGGGGAAAAAAAAAAAAGCTAAAATGAAAAATCACTTCAAAAGGAAAATCAAAACAGTTCCACTCTGTGGCTTTTTTTTTTTTTCCTCAAATAAAACATGATTGAAGTCAACATGTTCCTGAGCAACATCTCACTCATCAAAAGTGGCATTTACTGACAGAACAACGTTTTTTCCCTGAAATAAGCTCTCAGTTTGGGATCCTGGGGTAATGACATTAAATGTGAGTCCTTGGTGGTTCTGACTGTGGAGAGGAGACACAAATGATAGTGTGGGCCAGTGATTATTCTCCTCTCCTCCACTACAACAAAATAACCCACAATCATCCAGTGGAGCTTCTGCTCCACAGCCTCCCCAGCACAGAGGCACAATTAGAGAGCTGGGGCTGCCTCCTGAAAACAGGGGCAATGAACCACAGCATTGAACAAAGAGAGGTGCCAGCAAGAGCTAAGAGACAACACTTTTCTTGGTTCAATGGCCAAATGGAAGAAAAAATACATTTTGAGTTAACCTGAATTGAAATTTTTTCAATTTTTCCAGTCAAGCAAAAAGTAAAAAAAAAAATTAATGGCAGATTGCTTTTTGTTTCAGCCTCTTTTTATTTTCTGTTCCATTACTTTTCCAGCTCCTTTCAGGGGGAGTTTCAGAGCCTGTTTCATCACTCCCAGCCTACAGGTTTGTAGTGGGAGAAAAACTAAGTTTTGCCCAAAATGATTTTGCCAGGTGGTGGAGATTTGGCTGGGCCTCGCAGAGGTGGGAATGGTCTGTGCTCAGAGGACAGGGTGGGTCCATCTCAGCTGAGAGCTGATCCCACATCCCTGGTGGGACCCCATTTGCTCCTGATTTGGCACTGCTGCTCCCAGAGTAATCCCTGCAGACAATTAATTAAGGAAAAAATTCTCAGTTCTGATTATTGGAGCTCTCCATGAGGTGGTTGGGTTTGGAAACCTCCCAGTGGGAGCAGACCAGAGCAGGCCCCAGGGAATTTTTTCCCACTTCTGTGTTTGGTTTGTTCTTGCGCCAAAGCTGCAGATTTCCTTACACCAAAATGTTTGGTCAATCCATATTGATGTCCCTGAGTCTGCCACTTTAAAATATTCCAGAGCATTTAGGAATTCACTGTTCTCAGAGCTTCGCTTCTTCCAGTTTCCTTTCAGAAACTGCTTCACATTTCCCTAATCTGTCATCAAAAGACGAGGATGCAAAACAAAACATCTCATTTCCAGATCCCCATGAACCACATTAAATTCAGGATTTTGAGAGCACCATGTGTGATGCAAAAAAAAAAAAAAGTGGATGAAACCCTTCTTAGATTCTGCTTCTGCTTTTCCTGAAGTTATGGAACACCCACTCAGCCCAAAGCAAAATCTGTTTTGCACCCAGATCCAGCTGTGGGAATGGGCAGGAGGAGCTGAATTTGGGTTGCTTTAATCCTGTTTCCTACATCTGCCCCCAGCCCAAACCTGCTGCTGGGAGAAAAACAAAAAACCAACCCCAAACCACCTGGACTTGCCTGTCAGTAAATCGGTCTTTTCAAACTCTCCTCAACACCCTCCCTCCCAGATCTTCCCAGCCTTCCCCTTTCTGAACCTGGTCTTCCTTAGGGTGCAGAATTATTGGAGCTCAATCCAGAATTTAAATCAAGACCTCCTGCAGGTGTCCCTCGATGGACTGGTGACGTTTCCAGGGGAAACTCAGCTGCACAGCAGAGCAGAGGTCCCACTGCTCCCTGCCAGGTTGAATGAGGTCCTCACTGCTTCCAGAAGAGCCTGACCTGAGCCTTTCCCTGCCCACCGAGGGGAAGGGGAGGGATAACTGGATGAGAACAGCTCCACCAAATAAATAATGAAAATACACAAAATGTGCTCTAAGGGGATCTGTGGGACAGAGGAGCCCTGGGACTTCAGTGCTGGCCTCCTGCAAGGAGCAGGGCAGGCTGGAAGTTTGGGGTTGGCCTGGCAGATGGTTCTGGGCTCCTCTCGAATCCCCTGCCTGAAATCAGGCTGGAAAAGTGAGGGATGAACTCTGAGCCAGTCACTCCCTGCAGAGAGGGAAGAGGAACTGAGACCTCCAAGGACTGATTCCTCTCCTCTCATTACGGTCAAAACTTTTCCCAGAGAACCTGGAACTGCCATAAAATGATGATAAATATCATGTTTATTTATAACCCAGTGTTTTCTGAGGAAGTTGGACTTGGGCTTAGGGAATGAGGCCCAGGACTCCTCAGAAATGAAGGTCCATGTTTGCTTTGGACTGAGGGATAATAATCAGGATCTGGATGAAGGCTGGAGTTCAAAGCCAGGAATGGGAGACCCAAAAGACAAAACAATGAGGTGTAGACCTGCCTGAAAATGTGACTGAATAAACCTTGAGTCACTCGGCTGGGACATAATCAGGAATTATCTGGTCTTAATATTGTTCTTTAAGAAAACTGAGAGACCAGCAGCAGGGACTGTCAGCAGCCCTGCAAACACAGCCTGAAGGTGAAATGACTGTTTAGCCTGAAGAAGAGATGGTGAGATAACAACCTTCATACAGGAGAAGGAAAAGACAAAGAGAGGAATTTATTCTTCGTGCCCCTGATGAAAAGTGAAGAAGAAATGGGTTGAAATTGCAGCAGGAAGGATTCGTCTCTGACAGCAGACAGGCTGTGTTTGAGGCCGTTTCTGGGAAGTGCTGTGCTGATTGTCCAGGGAAGGGGCAGAGCCTGCACTGCTCAGGGAGGTGACTCCAAGCCCTGCAGGGGTGGGGCAAGCAGCAATTCCTGGCTTGAGGCAGAGGAGAGACCCTCTGACCCCACAGAGCCTTTCCTGCCGCTTTCCTCTTTTTTGCAGTTTCAGTTCTGATGTTTCCCAGCACTCCCAGGGAGTCCTGGACAAAGCTGCTGGACAAATCCAGCTCTTCCCTGTTTGTCAGAGCACAATCAGCATTTCAGGGTCATTTCCCAGTGCCTGAAACACCCGAGCCTTAAACACGGGTTCATTTGAGGTTCAAACTGCCATAAATGAAGCTGCCTCTGTTGTCACCTGCCCAGGGGAGAGGTTTGTTGGCACTGTGGGCTCTGGTGCTCAGGCCTCCTGGTTCAGGTGGGATAAACCCCAGGAGTGCTGACCAGGCAGGGAGGGAGCTGCACCTCACTCCTGAGCTGCTCAGTCCTTAGGGGACAGGAAAAGGAGTTTCATTTTGCTTTGCAGACTTTAGCTTCATTCACTCTCTTCAGTTCCTAATGCAGCTGCAAATCATTGAAAAAGAAACATGGCCAAAGGCAGGAGCTCTCCCAGCTCCAGAACTGTTCCCAGTCCAGGACAGCTGTGGAATTCCAGGTGGGATCTGCCTCTCTCCAAGTCCTCACAGACCCTCTCCTATATAAAAAAATATAAAGAAATATAAAAAACTGAGAGCTGGGATCAGGGGATCCAGAGAAGATAAAAATCTGCTCCAGATCTTGGTACTTAGACCTTCAACTTCCAGAGAAAATTCTGGGAATGCCTGGTTTTAACTTTGGTTACAGTATCACCAAACCCTATTCCAACAGCACGGGGTGAATTCTGTAGGATCACCTGGGGTTTAAGATTTGAGATGCATGGGGAACTCTGCTATTTCTGCCTTAATCTTTTAAGGCCATCAAAGCCTCAAAATAAGAGCAATAAGAACACATGCACTTGAACAACTCAAACTGGAAGGTTCCAAAGTAATGAAAATACTGACCCCGTTCTGTGAAGTTGTCGAAGCTGTTCACTCCAGCTCTGTTGAGTCATTCTGGTTTGATGAAGTCAAACCCTCTCTCATTCAGCCTCTTACAGAGGCTTCACGTCTGAAATTCCACGTGTCTCCAACAATAAAGGGATCCTGGAGAACAGAAGTTGAAAAGGAAATGAAAACAAATCCCAAAAGTTCTAATGAGCCACTCTTGACTTATCAAAGCACTTTGACATCTTTGAAACAAAATGAGAACACAGAAACAAATGGTCCTAAAATTCTGTGACAGGGGAGTCCTCTGGAAGGTTTAATGATGGCAAAAGTGAGGAAACCGCTTAAAAAAGGCCAGGTTGGATGGGGCTTGGAGCAACCTGGGAAAGTGCAAGGTGTGGAATGGGATGGGGTTTAAGGTCATTTCAACCCAAACCTTTTAGGACTTTATGGGATTCTCCATCAAAGCTCTCCAGACCGACAAAGACACTGAGATGTTGTGACAAGTTGGCCCTCAAGGCGTGACATGACTAGGGACAATCCATTGTGTCCTTAACGCAGCACAGACCCAGTCTGGGGAGACAGCACAGGCCAGAGGCAGCTGGGACACGAGGAAAGGAAGGTCAGAGGTTCCAGACATCAGGAAGGGACCGGGCTGGGCAAAAATCCATCTCCAGCATCTCCTGAGATGTCAGAGAAGGATCTGGGAGCTCTGCCCAGCCGCGAGCATCCCACTGCCAGCAGCGCGGCTGCTTCCCGGGAGAGTGACAGGGATGGGGATCCTCATCCCACAAAACTCTCCTGGCAAGGCTTTCATGGGAAGATGGAGCCGAATGCTTGGAGCTATTAGCAGGCAATTAAAGCTAATGTGGCAGCTAGCAGAAAGATCCCAGCCAGGCACTTCACTTTAATCTTTGAAAATGTTCACAGCTCTAATCAAGGAATAAAAGGGAAAATACACAGAAATGTGCATATATATATATAAAAAATGTAAAAACATATATCAGAGCATTAACTTTCATTGTCAAATCACGTCGGGAATTGCTGAATGAGGTAAATACGAGGAGCAATGTAACAGACAATTACCACAATCCTGCTCGTGGCTTTCGTTTCCAAATAAGCCTCACACAACCCACCCCCACACAAAGGCATTCCGAGAGAGGGAAGAAAGTAGGAAGGTTTGAGATGGTTAATATAATCACGTAAAAGGCATAAAAATCTGAAAGGAAGCAGGTGGGAGAGGGCTGGGGTTTAGCTGGGGGTTGGTAGAATAGTTATAGAATTGATAGAAAAATAAGGGAAATATACAGTATAGAATAATATAGAGTTTAGAATACTATAGAATATAGAACAATATCAATTATAAAATAATATCGAATATATCATATAGATTACAGAATAACACAGATTATAGAATAATATAGAATGTAGAACAATACAGATGATAGAATAATATAGATTATAGAATAATGTAGATTATAGAATAATATAGAATATTGAATAATGAAAGTTTAATGTAAAAATGGGGGGACACATGGATAAAATGGATAAAAGGAGAATGTGTGTGTACATTGGGGCATCTTCTCCAGCATTCTCTAACCAGGGGAGAACAGACAGCAGGGGAGGGAAGATGGGGCAGTGCCCTCCTGCTGCCCCAGAGCCAGTGGGACCACGGTGGGCCCTGGCCTGGTCCCCCTAACCCCGTCCCCATCCCTGTCACTGCTCGTGCTGTCCCTGTCTGTGCCCAGGGAACCAGGGAGGAGAGCAGCCTGTCCCTGCCAGCCCAGCATGCCTGGCTCTGGGATTCTTTGCACAATTTTGGCATGATGCTGCAGTTCAAGGCAAAACAAAGAGTTTTCAGTGCTTAGAGCCATTCCCAGAGCTGGCTGCTCCCAGAACCTGGACGTGGGCGGTGTAACATTCTCTGTGCTCAGCTCATGGCCCCAGTGCTCTGGGCTTTGGCCTGGGCCACACTTGTCATCTGTACCTGGGGCCTGGGTTGAACTGAGGGAGCTGCTGTGTAGGCTCAGGCTCAGGGACAGAACTGCAGGGAGCAGGGGGCTCAGGGAGATGTGGGGGAGCAGCCTGGGAACCCCAGGAAGGAACTGCCTGTTCCCCAGCACACACCAGCTGTGCCCAGAATGAACAGGCAGTGTTGCAGTGTGTTTTTATACTTTGCAATATTTTGAAGTAGTTTTGTTTTTTGTATCCCCGTAGTTTTCCCAATAGTTTACCCCAAATTGTACCCCCTTCCCCTTACCTATATAAATTACTTTCCCTTGATGAGATCATCCCCAAATCCCCACCCTGGCTCTCTGTCAATCACCCAGCATCCCATCCCCTCCATCTAGAAGCTTCAGTTCAAGACATCGAGCGATTAGCCAGAGGCCAGGGGTCAGCCCCCCGAGACTTGTTTTATATGCTGTCCTAAGTGTCCATCCCTTAGTGCCCATCTCTTAGGGTCATCTATTGGTTGGTAAAATGTTATCTACTTTTGGTTTCCTCCTCCCTTTATATGTAACCTTGGCACAACTCCCGGGGCTCTCAGCAGGAGGCCCCCTAAGGTGCAGGAGCTCCCCTGGCTCCTGAATAAAACCTTGGATTTATCCCTGCTAAGAGTCGGCCCCTTTCTTCCACCGATGTCTCTGGTGTCTCCTGCTGCAAAGGCTGCTGCCTAGCTGCCCTCAGCACCCTCGGGGCACAGAGTGTCTCTCCCTGCAGTCGGCTGTGTCGGGGTTGTTCCCCCGGTGTCTGCCGACTCGGGGCTGGCCGGCGGTTCCTGAGAGGCTCTCAGGGGGGAACAGAGACAAGGCAGGAGTACCAGAGGTCAGCCCACATCAGAGCCAGGGCTACCAGGAGCTCCCTGGTGAGTCTCCAGCCCTCCCAGGAGAGCTGCAGCTCCTCCCAGCTCTCCCGAGCAGTGAGGGAGAGGCAGTTCCGTTGTATCAGCACTTTCCAAATGTCAGTGGCAATTGGAATCAAAGCTGCGTGCCTGCAGCAGGCGCAGCAGGGCTATAACAATAACAGGAATATTATTATGGAGTTAAGTGCCTGCATTAAACTCTGCACTCCCAGGGCTCACCTGCTTCAGGAGTTTGGGTTTGTGGAGTCTGAGGCAGTAGTGTTGGAGTGTTGGGCAGGCCCTCAGGGAGCTGAGGACAGTGCGGAACATCCTCCTGTATATCTTCCATCACCATTCAGCACAATTAATTTGCCTTCTCCAGCCTGACCTTTCCTTCCCTGCACCACCCACTTTTCAGTTTCTCAGCCTGTGTGAACCTACTCCCAGCCCTGTAACAATGATTCCTCACAGCTCTGGGTAAAAATACTGGGTCCCTTCTGGATCACCCTCCACAACCCTCTGAGATTCATTGGAATGGGACATCTGTGGCCAGAATGCTTCTTCTTTCCTCCCTCTATGTCCCTTCTGCCAGGGAAGGAGCAGCCCACAGATGGTGCCTTCTTTTCCCAGCCCAGCTCAGCCGATGGGCAGTGAGAGGTAGAAGAGAAAACTCACAAAATTCTGTTTGTTGGGGTCCCCTCATTTATTAAAAATGCTTGGGGAAAGGGACACAAAAAGTATTTCTGGTTTCATGTACTCAGCAAGTCCAGAGTGTTTTGGCAAAGCAACAGATGTGAAGCTGAAAACTCCTTTAGCTTTGCTGAAAGGAAACAGAATCCAAATAGGAAAAAAAAAAGTGCTCAGCAAAAGGTGCAGAGAAATGTGAATCTGCAGTGCCCTAGTCTGGGAGTAACAGAACCCCCCTGGGCCCTCCTGCAGTCCCCTGTCCTGCCCAGCTGCAGGTGGCACAGGGAAGGAGGGGCTGATGTTGGAGCAGCCCTGGGGATGAGGCACTGTTGCTCAGGGAGGTTCAGTTCAGCGCACAGCGTTTGGTCCCCAGCAGCCACAGCTGATTTGAGAGATGCCAGGGGGAAAAAAACATCCTTTGGTGTGGATGTGATTGCAGCAGGGCAGCCAGCCTGGGAGAGCTACACAGGGAATGTGATCCCAGGGTTAAACTGCAAACCCACACTTGCCTGGATAGGAAAAGCAGCCGGAGTGGGAAGGGACCTGGATTATCCTGCTGGCCCCATGGACAGAGCGTGCCCAGGTGTTAACACACAGCAGGGCTGGCTCCTGTGCTGCTCTCCAGGCATCTGCAGGGCACAATGAGCCCTTCCTGCATCCATTGCCCAGCTCAGCCAGCTGCTGCTCCATGGAAATGTGCCCAGGAAAAGAGCAGCAAGGGAGGAAGCACAGAGGAGCTGCAGGAGAAGGAAGCAGGATCCAGCTGGATGTCAGGAGCCAAAATGAGCCTCATGTTTTCCAGGCAGAGGGGCTGGCAGCTGAGGAGGGAGCCTTATTTACACCCCCAGGGGCTGGTGCCAGACTGCAGTGATGGCATGGCTGGGCACAATGCAGGGAACATCAACCCTGCATCCTCCAGAGATGGGAAGAGCAGAGGCCCATCAATCCCAGTCCCCAAGGCCAGGAGAGTTACTGCCTCGCTCACACACAGACTCCCAATTGCTTTGCCAGTTTGGCTCCAGCCCTGCAGTGACTCAGAATGCAGCCACTCCATCACTGCTGAGTGGGGCTGTCAGTGCCTCCCACCAGCCTGGGCAAAGCCAAGCTCCAGCCCCAGATCATCCCACCAGAGCCTCCTGCTCCTGCAGGGCCGGGTCAGACTGGCTGGGTTCCTCTGCAGGCAGTGGAGCAAGGGATGAGTTCCCCCAGGGAGTGACTGACTGAGCCTTCTCGAACAAAGCTGTTAGAGATTGTGGCTGAGCTGCCCTCGTTATGTCAGGATTTCCCAGAGAGCCAGCTCAGACCTGGGCTTGCATTCCAGCAGCGGGTTTGCTCTCCAAGTGATGGCAGGAATCCCCATGGAAGGAAACCTCGTTTTCCTGGTTGCTTTGTGGCTCCTGCACTGACAATCCCAGAATCCATGGATTTTCTTGGCAGGTCTTCCATTATTTTCCCCTTCCCTGTGTCCCTCTCCCCTGCGTCCCTCTCCCCTGCCAAAACGCAGCATTCCTTCTTCCCCAATCCTAAGCACAGTGTAACTCCTGTGGGATCAGCTTACACAAATCCTGGTGGATGCAACCCTCATAAAACAGCTTCTTGATGTGAACTTCTGGGAGCAGACTGCCCAAAGCCACCTCAGAGTGTGGAGAATGCCATGGACACAAATTTGCCTGTTTGTGTTGATCCACAACAACATTTTCACTGCCAGGGAGCTGCAGACTACCAAAAAGTGAAGATTTGAGCTAAGGAATCCCCAAAGTGCTGTTGTCCAAGGGATGCCTTCACTGCCTTCCACTCAGGGAAGGTCTCCTGAGCTCATTCAAGGCCACAGAAGCATCAGTGGTCCCCAAGGGCACAGAGGAGCCTTTCCTTGGACAAACTCTCCCCTGGCTCAGCAGCTCAGCCCCGCTCCAGTGCCTGGGAACACGCTGGGGTTGGAATTTGCTGAGCAAGGCCTGTAAAAATTAACACATCTCACCAGAGAGACACTGGGGGATGATTAGTGAGCAAAGGCAATGCAGGGGGTCGCGGGGGAATAGATTTGCTAAATTGGCAGCAGATAAAATGTTTGTTCCTGCTGGGAACAGCAAGGTTGGCAAACCCACCATGGGCCAGTGACTTGGGTTAAGTGAGGAGGCCACGGCCCCATAAATTGTTCATCACCTCATCCAGAGGTGCAGCCTTGTAGCCTCTCTGGTCCAGTGAGCCCAGTAATGAAAGGCTTCAGAGCTGCCCAGGACAGGAGATCAAGTGCCCTGATTGCTCCAGCTCTGATAAGATTTTAGATGAGGATTTATTTTTTTAATGATGTGTGCAGGGATCCATCTCCTCCTTGTTCCAGGGTTATCCTGTGTGTGTTCTGCAGGAGGGGGAGCCTGGAGAGGAGCTCAGGAGAGACTTTTATCCCAGGACTAAAACTGGAATAACTGACTGAAGCAAAGGGAGGATATGTTATCCAGTCATTTGGCCTGGAAAAGGATGCAGTGAAACTCACCCGAAACAATTCCAGTTCTGTGTTTATCATGTGACTTTTTGTTCAGGAAAGTTCAAAAGGAGTTTGCAGAGGCACATATTTCTCCTTCTGCTTTGCACTGGTCAGGTGGCTGAAAACTTCGTATCAAATCTCCTCATTTTAGGAACAGCCTTGGCAGGGATGGAAATTCAACAAGCAACGCCCCCAAGATGTTAAAATGTCTCCCACCAAGCAGATCCCCCCTGGCTCCAGGAGGGTGAGAGTTCCTGCCACTTCCCCCAGGGTCTCTCCAAGCCATCCAGCTTCCCTGAGTGATGTAGGCAGACTCTTACACCCACAGAAAACACCTCCAGTACCCAGAGCTGGAGCACAACCTCCTTGCAGCATCTCCTGATGATGGCTTTCCTCCCTCATTAGCTCTGCCACCTGCCATTGATAGCAATTCTGATAATTAATGCCATTGATAGCAATTCTGATCATTAATGGAACACTCCACTGGCCAGGGCTGGCCATCCAGCAGCATTTCCACTCAGAAGCCTGGCTGGTGCCATCAGTGGGAGCACAAAGGGATGTTCAGGGAGCTCTGCTGGATATGGGGAGCAGGGAGTTGAGGCTCCATTGGAAAGACAGGTGGGAAGGAGAAGGAGCCTGGAGGGAAGTGATGGGTGAGCACAGGTAAGGCAGCGAAGCAAGGAGCTCTGATGGTTTCAGATCCTCCCCTCCTTGTTTATGACACATCACAAAAATTGCACAGCCTTGAGCCTGGGGCTTTCAGTCAAGGCCAAGCTCTGGGGTTAGACTTCTCTTGGCACTGTGCAGATTTGACACTTCCTTAGGGTGTGTGCACAGAAAAGCCCCCCAGAGCCTGTGCCTGTGCCATCAGGATCCCAGCAATCACAGGATGTGCCCAGGAGCCATCCAAGGCCATCCTATTTTCAGAAGTGGCTTAACCATGAGGTGTTCTAAGGACAGGGAATGTCATTTGTGCAGCACAAAAGACCCTGGGTCCCCAGGGTGCTTTGGAGGATGCTCCAACCATCCCCTGCAGCTCTGCAAAGTCTCCTGAGTTGTTTTTTCAGACAAGCCTTCTGAGGAGATGCTGGCCCTGGCAGCAGAGCAGCTTTGGTTCCAGGAGCTCAGCTCTGCCTGAGATGTCCTGCTGCTCTCCCCACTTCAGGCTGGGCTCCTGGGGCTGTGCAGCAGGGAGAAGGCAGGACCCTGGTGAGGAAAACACATTCCAGAAGGGCTGCATCCTCCTCTGGACTCATCCTGGTGAATTCTGGTCTCCTCTGAACCCAACCCCCTAAACTGAGTTGGGGATGTAGCTGGGGCTGTGGTCCAGGGGGACCGGCCCAGGTGAGACCCTCTGCCCATACCTGGGGAATGTTGTCCTGTAGCACCTGGGAGATGTTTATCAACAACGAGATGAGGAAAGGGTTCCTGAAACATCTGAGGTCTCTGGAGCTCCTTCCCTATCCTGTCAAGACCCTTGCAGGATCCTGAGGTACTCTCTCCTTCCAGCCTTGGGAATATTTGACATTTCCCCAGCTAATCTCCCTTGGCTCAGAGAGAGAATTCTGAATAACCTCCCATGGGAAGTGAGGGGGGAAGGGAATAATAGGGGTTCTGCTGGTTTTGAAATGTCTTGTAGCATCCTAAAAACAAAAAAAAAAGCCTGTCATTTCCAGCTTGTAACTTCATTTAAAACTCTCCTGTCCCTGAGACTTTACTGTTGTTTTAAAGTTCTTGTGACCTTTATTTTCTGCCTTTAGTTTCCTAAGCAATAAAACTGTAAGGAGCAAGATGGGATTTGGGGCTTTTTCCTTTCCTCCCGCCTGAGACACAGCCGTGTTTGAAGTCACAAGGTGAATGGAGTGAGATTTGAGCTGAGCAGAGGCTGTGGCAGTCCTGGAGCTGACTGATAGCAAAACAATCAGTCAGTTATTAGGAGACACAAATCACTCTCACAGATTAAGTGCTGAAAATAATAACCATGCAAAGCTTGGAGGGAGGCATGGCAGAGGCAAAGGTCATTAATTGACTGGGGAGATTTTTGGCTACAAGTTCCTAGGGAATTATCTCCTTTTTTTTTTAAGCAAAGAAAAAAATATATCTGGTTCTCTTATCAGTGGCAGTGTGCAGTGATTGCTGGTGTTGCCTCTTCCTCAGTGTTAATTCACTGTTCCGTGGATCCCAGGTAATTACTCATCCTTGTAGTTTTTCTGTTATTTTATTTATGTGCTTGGTGTTTCTGTAATGCTCCTGCTCTATATCTGAACACGAAGCAAGATTAGAAATGCTCAGTAATTAAGAACTCCAGGAGATAAATGAAGCCTATTTCAGAGACCTGGAAAGTGTTTTGAGGTCCCCTCTTGATCATCCTGTTCTTATGATGCATTTCTTTGATTTCTGCCTCATTTGTCCAAATAGAAATGATCCTTTTGAGCCTTGAATGGGGAATTCTGCTCCACACTCCATTTTCAGAGGAAAAGGGAAATATTCACCCAGCCCCACTGCACATCCAGCGCTTGCGCCTGCCAGGCCCCAGGACTCAGGATGGAGACATTCAGGGAAATGGAGCTGCATCAATGCCAAGTGCACCATTTGAGCTGGTTCAGACTCTTCTGAACTCTTCTGGTGCAGCGCTTTTATCCCAAGCTGCAGTGACATCAATCAGGGCAGGACCCTCCAGGTCCGGCACTTTTCTCTTCCCAGTGAAACGATCACAGAACTGGAGAATAATTGGAGTTGTACCCACAAGGATCATCAAGTTCAGCTCCTGGCCCTGCACAGGCCAATCTTAAGAATCACCCCATGAAATTGAAGCAAAAGCCAGGAATTTCTGGCACATTACCTTCCCTGCAGGCTCTCCCCAGAGTCAGGGCAACTTCTGTGCTTCTGCAGAAGAGTAAACAGTCAAAAGTGCCTCTAAAACACATCAAAACCTTCACCCATCATCCAGACATCCAAACCAGCCAAGGAGAGAGGAGCACTTTGAGTTCAGCCCCTCGGGCTGAGGCAGCCCAAGGACGGGGCAGCAGCTGGGAGCTGCTCTGCTCTGCCCCACCAGGAGTGTTTACACTCTGCTTTACTGCACTCCAGCTAATCCGCCTTAAATCCCCAACCTCCGTTAATTGCAATTATTAAAGAGGCGATTAAACTTCTCAGCCTCCCCTGTGGAGATGAACTTTCCATGAAAAGTGGTGTCCTGTTTGTCCTGCAAATGCCAGACCTGGCTTCAGGCAGAGGGTGGCCAAAGACCCCCAAAATCTGCAGCAGGTGGGGTTTGCAGCCCCTGCACTGAGCTCCAGGCAGCTCCTGCAGCTTTCCCATGTGCTGCTCCCCGGGCTCGTTAATCCCCTCTCATTACTCATTAGCACCAATTAGGTGCCCTCACACCTCAGACCCTGCTCCTGTTCCTGGTGCCAACACTCCATCCTTGTTCTCACTCCATGAAAACAGCCTCAGGTTTAATAAGAGCTCCCGTCTCTCTGCTCGTTCCAGGGTGTCGTTAGCTGTCACCGCAGCTTACAAAATAATCATTATTTCTCTCAAAAACGTAGATGTGAACAATACACTTGTAACTTAATCCTCATTTTTCATTTTGATATCACACAAAGCTCAACTGTTTGAATTTTAAAAAATTACTTTTTGCCTCCCTTCTCATTTAGCCTCAGACTCCACCGGTGAGGAGAGAGGAAAAACAGAGGAAGGAAATAGAAACCTAAAAAAAAAAAATCTTTGTTTTATATCAGGACAAATCCACTTCAATCTTAAATGTATTTTCTTTTTGTTTGCATTGAAACTGAAACTAACCCAGGCACTTTTATGAAGTATTGAAACACGAAGATTACTACAAATATTTTTCCTTCTCCAAATGCATGGAGTGTTTGTAATTCTGTTTTCCATGGGCAAATCCTTCAAACCAAAGGCGCTGCCCCCCTGGCGAGGGCAGTGTTTGGGGGTTCCACGTTCATTAACCACTGCTGCATGCTGCTCCAGCCTCAGCCAAACTCCCCTGAGCAATAAAATAACTTCGGCCCAGTGAGAACAGGAAAAACCCAGTGATTCCAATCAGGGTTTCCTTCTGTTCCTGCCACAGAGCAATTCCAGCCTCAAGCTGAACCCCAGCCAATTCCCATCTGAGGGAATCTGACTGCGGGAGCACGTACCTGACAGTTCTGAGTCCTTAGTCTGAAGCATGGAGCAGTTCCTATCCCTGCTAATACTGAAAGAGTTGCTGATATATTTGTTCAGCTCTTCCTTGCTGAAAAAAAAATAAAATTATTGAGGTTGACTGCAGCAATTTCTTAAACTGAGGAGAAATAATTGGATTGTTTTGCCCAGGAAACGTGAAAGCCTTTTTGAAAAACTGAAAACAACAACAAAAAATGATTAGTTTGTTTGAATTACATGTTCCAGGAATTAATTTAATTT
Source organism: Fringilla coelebs (assembly GCF_963513975.1). Taxonomy (NCBI): domain Eukaryota; kingdom Metazoa; phylum Chordata; class Aves; order Passeriformes; family Fringillidae; genus Fringilla; species Fringilla coelebs. Next base: position 500,084 of record NC_140054.1, on the reverse strand, counting down.
CAATTTAATTTAAAAAAATATACACACAAGAAAGAAGAAAGTAAGGAGAAGGAAGGAAGGTGTCTTCTTCTGTCTTCTGTCTTTTCCAGTTGCCTTTGAGGGTAATTTTTGGACCTTTGAGAGTAATTTCTGGATATTTAAGGATCATTTCTGGATATTTAAGGAGCATTTCTGGGCCTGTCAGGGTAATTCCTGAGGATGTTGCTGGTGAGGGATGGATGCAGCAGCTCCCCAGGGTTGTGCTCCAAGCTGACTTTCCCTGTTATAGATACACATTATAATACTGGCTTTTTGCAAATATTAAAATAGATTTTATATGTGTGGTGTTACAGTAACTTTGCTATACAGTTTTTGTTTCTGCTGTTCATGAAGCTCAGTGCCATAGCTGGTATCAGTGTGCTGTGTTCAAATGCCTGCTGGGATGGGATAACACCCAATGCACACAGGATGAGCACACCTGGACAGATGTGCCAACCATCAGCACTCAGCGGCTGGAGGCAGTGTGGGCCAGGGCCCAGAACTGGAGGGGATGAGGATGGACTGAAACCACAGCCACGGAATTGACATGCTCTGAAAAGGCAGATCTGAGGAGGAGCTGTGCTGAACAGTTCTTGGAACATGGAAACCAGTTTGGAGGAAAGTTTACTATGCATAGGGGTCTGTGAATATGCAACAGGCTGATGTAATTAAAAGGTATTTAAGGGGTATCCCTGAAGATGTGTGCTCGTGGCTCAGTGCCAAGATGCACCCAGCCATAACAACCTTGCTCTGTGCTCCCTGTCTCCTCTTGTCCTTTATTAAACTCTGTCAATTTTCACAGGAGAGTGAATGTGGTTTTCACATTCCCTCACTGAGCAGTTCTCTTCTCCCCACCCCGAGGATCTAGCAGCAATCATCTGGTTTTATATATTTCATGTATTATCCTTCCCCCCTCACCCTTTTTGTTCCAAGTCCCCCGTGAAGCAATGTGAAACATTTGAGAGCACTGTTAAGGAGGCAGCGAGATCCACAGGCGACCTTCCCTCGGCAGCTCCAGGGGAGGAGAAGCCTCAGAACCAGGAGCCCTTCCCACGCCTGGGTGGGATTTCTGGCTTCCCCCTCCACTCCCAGCTCCTCCAGGAGTTTCATGCATAATGCAGAAGCACTTTTGATTGAAGTAAAAAAAAATCTGCTGACAGAATGTAGTGTCAGGCATCTGGGGAGATGTCTAATTAATTATTATAATTGACATCCACACCAGATGTCTGATAGACGATGGTCTCTTTGTTGATAAAAGGTTTGGGTAATTCTGTTTGAACAGCACTTTCAGAACAATATGTTTTCCATTTAGGTCACAGGGAAAAAAAAAAAGATTTATTTTTTTTTCCAGGAAATTGAATTCCGTCAGAGAGCAGCATTCTTTGGTCTTGCCTTCCAACTGCTAACCAGCCTTGAAAAGCCTGGGATGAAGGATGCCATGGAAAAACATCCATCAGTGCACTGACCAGTGATCAAAAGCACTTAGCTGGGAAGGGCAGGATCTGCCACAATTTTTTATTCTTTATAGTCACAAAGAGGAGCAGCTGATCTGACATCCATAAAAAAATAATCCAAATAAAAAAGGGAAAACCTCAATCAAAGAGCTGTTTTCACAGGGAAAGCTGATACTTCAGCTTATCAAAAAAGGGTAACAGCTCTGGAGATTTTTCAAGTCATTTTCTAACTCCAGAGCACCTCGAGGTGAGACAGGACAAAGCAAAGTGAAACCTGATCCCTCTGGCCCCGGACTCCAACCTGGTCCCAGCCAGAGCCCTTCAGGGACAGGGAATGCTGGGCTCCCCGACTGCCTCAGCAATCCACCTTCTCCTGTATCTTTGCTTCTCCCTTTGGCCTGGGCCTGTGGGGCCATGCATGGGTCTCCTCATGGAAAGAAGCAGAAAGTACCCAAAATCCAGCTGTAAGGGCTTTCCAGGGTGTTTGATGGATCCTAGAAGTCCCTTTTCAGAAAATGAGCACCTCACTTAGGGCAGCAACTTCCTGAGCTACCTGAGGCTCACCCAGGATTTCACACATCTCAACACAAACTGAACTTTGCACGTTGTTCCTCCATCACAGCAGACAACTGCAGATGCTCAGGTGACGCTCAGGTGATGCTGGGCTGATCCTGGTGCTCCCTGAGCTGCCAGGACCTTGAGCCATCCCCAAGGGCTGCCTGGGCTCAGATACGAGCTGGCCTTGGAAGCAGAGAGAGCACCTGATGTCCATCACTGCAAACTGCATCTCTCCAGCAGCCTCAGAACAGCTGTGTATGGAGATGAAGGGTGGGTGAAGTACAGAAAGCTCTGCCAGTGTTTATTCCAGACATTTTTTATGTTTTCTTGCCAGCTCCGATGCAGAACGTGTGGATTTCCAGGAGCTGCACTTGGGCCAAGGAGCGCCACTCACTTTTAATCCATATGAACAAGAGCATGGCCATCTGGATGCCTTTTGCAGTGCAAAGCCCCTGTAAATTAAACCAGAGCATCCACAGCCCCAGCGATGATTCCATGGCCAGTTTGGGGCACACCAGTCACCTATGAGACTTTCCAAAGCCCTGATGGGTTTGATCCTGGTGGCAGGGAGGGCACAGGCAGAGGGGCTCCTGCCATACCCTTGGAGCCGTTTCAGAAGTTCCCTGCTCAGCCCCAGCTGCAGCTGCCTCAGCTGGGCCTGGCTCTGACTCAGCCACCCTGAGCAGAGTCTGACAGATTGGCTTAAATTGCCCATTAAAGTCCCCCAGCTAAAAGTAACCACAGATATTCTAAGGTATTCTGATACCCAAAGCAACAGAGAGGCTCCAGTCATCATTTCTAAGTCTGCAAGTGCCAATTTGCATCCTAGATACCCAATTTCCTTCCCAGATGTGGCTGGCAGATGCAGGCACCTGACCTCACAGAGAGACCTAAACAAGGATCTGTTTTAAAGGCAATCCAGGCACTTGTTTCAGGGCTGAATTTTACCTCATTTCAATCATCTGGAATGAAATGTCATTTTTTGGCTATTTGTGGGGAGTCCCTTTCCAGTTAAAGATTTGTAATTATTATTCTGCACAGTTGTATCTGATGTGCCCCTTGTGGATGGGGAGTTGAGTGTCCTGATCCCTCCAAGGATCCTTGTGTTTAACCCCAAGGGTTTGCATCACTTCTGGGAACAGAATCCCAGAACGGATTTGGGTTGGAAGGGACCTTAAAGATCTCTTGTTCCACCCCCTGCCCTGGCAGGGACACTGTCCCAGGTGCTCCAGCCCCAATGTCCAGCCTGGCCTTGGGCACTGCCAGGGATCCAGGGGCAGCCACAGCTGCTCTGGCAATTCCAGCCCAGCCCCTGCCCACCCTGCCAGGGAACAATTCCTTCCCAATATTACACCTAACCCTCTTACTTTTCAGAACATGAAGTCTCCCTGTCAGTCAGTCCCTCCCTAGATTTTGGATTTACAGGCCCTCATTAGGAAACCAGAAGTCTGGAATCATTTGCTTTTATCCTGAAGCTTTTCTCTGGCAAGGATCTCCTGGGGTCGGGTTAGTCAGCACATGGAGAGGATTAGGGAGCCCGGGGAGATGCCTTCAGGACTCCTGAAGCTAATTAAAGCAAGGGGAGCTGGCCAGAGGAGCAGCCACAGATACACAGGCAGAAAGGTGGGATTTTGAAGACACAAGTGAGAGAAACAAAGAGGGAATACCTGCAAAAAACTGCAGTGATTAACACCTTTCATTTTCATTTTCAGCCGGCTTTTCCCTCTGGATTTTGCCCACAGGAACAACACTGTGGCCGTTATGGAAATTTCCCCTAAAACGGCTGGAATTGTTTGCTCACTTCCAGCCATGAAAAGCTCAGCTGCTGGGTGAGCACAAGGCAGTGGGAGTTGGAGATGTTGCCTTTCCCTTTGATTCCTGGGCCTCCTAGAGATCTCTCATTAGAAAATCCTGCTTTGCTTAATTTGTTAGAGCTCACGAAAATCTGACATATTTGGGCTCACATTCTCCTGGATTTTTTTTTTTTTTCAGCGAGAAACAAACTTTAATGAGGGTACAAAGTGATTTGACTGTGTCTGAGGAGGGAGTAAAGGGAGGAAAGTAAATTGGTTTTCTGCTTCATAAAAATATTTACTGTGGTTGGTTTAAGCAGCTCCTGCTGTTTGGGAAAGGAACCTGAGGTCTGGAGGCCAAAGTTTCCTTCTTAGCAAAGGTTTGGCTTTGCCATCCTTTCCTCTTCCACTGAGTTGTACCCAAAGAGAAATCCCAGGTCACAGGTCATAGTTTGGGCTCTGTGGGAGCTTTCCTGTCCCCTGCAAGGATGGGGAGGGTATTGGGGAACAGCCAGCCTGAAATCCAGGGATTAGAAATCCTTGGAGGATTCCAAGACCTTCATGAGTTGGTGACAGTCCCAAAGGCTGGGCAAGAGACCTCCAGACCTGCCTTCCACTGCTGCCCTAGCCTTCACATCACGAACAGCTGAGTCCAGTGATGTCTCCTCTCCAGGGAGAGAAGGATCCATGGCCTGGCAGAGCTGCTCCTGTGCTAGGGCTGAGGCAACTTGGACTGCTCTGGGCTCTTAATCCATGCCTAAAAAATGTGGGGGCGTGTCAGATTATGACATTTTCTGACACAAAGATGGGCTGAGAGGCACTTTAAAAACTTTTATTCCATTTTCAGTTTCATGAGAAGGTTGAGACAATACAGATGTTATAATTCACACCATCATAATCAGAAGCCAACTATTTCCTAATTACAGTACATTATAAGCATTTCTTTGCCTATCATCTTTTGCAACACCATGTTGCAAATGCCTTAAAGCCAATCATCTAAAATTACTCTTTGTGGGTCCTACTACAATGCATCTTTCATAGTTCTATTTCTCCAAAGTATCTAGCCTTATTTGCACGATATAAATCTTCTATCAAACATTAAAATTTTTCTATCAATCCATTTCCCACAGGGGTGGTGGGGAGGCATCAATGGACATGGAGAGCTGTGGGAAGGAACACTGTTCAAAGGGAACTCCACGAGCAGCAGCCAGGAGGAACCGCTCCAGCTCCTCTGGCTCCAGCACAGCCCCGGCACGGCGGCTCCGGAGGGCCCGGTGCTGCCTGAGGGAGAGCCCGGTGCTGCCTGAGGGAGGGCCCGGTGCTGCCTGAGGGAGAGCCCGGTGATGCCTGAGGAAGAGCCCGGTGATGCCTGAGGGAGAGCTCAGTCCTGCCTGTGGGAGAGCTCATGGCTGCCTGTGGGAGAGCCCGGTGCTGCCTGAGGGAGAGCCCGGTGCTGCCTGAGGAAGAGCCCGGTGATGCCTGAGGGAGATCTCGGCCCCTGCTTCTCCCCGAGGAGTTCCCAGCAGGGCTCGGCTCCTGCTGCTCCCCAGGGAGATCCCAGCCAGGATTCAGAAGGCGAGGCAGGGTCCCCTCCATGCCGAGAGGCCCCGGGGTGCTGGAGAGGGGCAGCTGGAGGGTGCTGGGGCAAAGCGGGCCTGAGGGGCAGAGCTCACCCCGGGAGGCCGCGGGGAGCCGTGGCGCTCAGCAGGACAATAAATTACTGCTCTGGTGGTGGGGACAGCAGTGCTCACAGCTGAGCCAACCCCTCGCAGTGGGGTGGGGCAAGAACGGGCCTGAACGCGGCTCCATGAGCGAAGCAAACGCAGAAAAGCAGCCCCGGGCAGGAGAGCTGCCGGCAGTGAGTGCTCAGAGGTGATTCCTGAACACAGCCCTGAGCAGGGACAGGCTCTCACTGCTTCTCACAAGCCGGTGGAATGACACAGACCTGGGGAGGATGAAAGCTTCTGGAGGAACTTTTGTAAACTATTTGGGCCAGAAAATAGAAATAAAATAAAAAAAACAATGAAAGAGCAAGAGCACTTACTCTGCCATTTTCAAACCAGAACATTCTGACTGTTTCAAAAAACACTGTTTTTATTTCAAAATGGACTTAGATGTGCGAAGAGTAAAACTAATCACACAATTCAGACTGAAATAAAGAGGTTTTGTTTTGTGCCAGGCAAATGCTGACAGTCAGCTTTAACCTCTGAGGCTGCAGAGTGGCTGGAGGAGGTGCTGATTCATGCAAGGGAAGAGCTGTTTGGGAAAAGACTGAGAATTAACTATTTTTGCCCCCTGAAATTTTGTCACAGAATATTACAGGTTTCAAAGGCAAGTGGGCAGAGCAGCAGGGAGTGAATCTATGAAGGGCTGTTAAGTACAAAATCATCAACAGGCAACTGTAAGCTGGAAAAGATTGGGAAAATAACCAAGCAAAGCACCCCATTGTTCCTGCACACAGCTCCTGGTGTCCCATTAACCACTCCGGAGATGGAAATCTGGTTACCTCGGCCTTTGCTGTGACCCGGAATAGCTGCTCTTGTAGATCATCAACTAAACCTGAAAATGCTCTTGTTTTACCTTCTGATTTCCCAGCCTGAGTCATGAACTGAGTCACTGCCACAGCTCCTGCCCCCAGCAGGCTCTGACTCCCTCCTCAGCCCCACATCTGCTGCAGAGCTTCACCCTGGAGTCAAACTTCCACAGTCATTCCCTTTTTCTGCAGTGTCCCCCTCCTCTTGTCCCTCCCTGGCACGGTGAGGGGTCACTGGGAGGTGCCCTCTGTGCCACTCCCATGGCTCAGCAGCCTTTGGGGACCAGCACCACTCCCCAGGTCATGCTGGAGCTGAGCTCTTCCAGTGGGGAGCTGGGATTCCAGAAGAGCTCAGTTTGGATCCAGCCAGGGTTCATTTCCAAAACCCAGCCTTGACTTTTGCCACCAAACCCCCTCTGTCATCTCCATCTCCTAAAAACGTGTGCATGTTGGTGGGGCAGCCAAACAAAGCAGGGAAAGACATTGCAGAGCAAATGAAAGGTATTTTCTGAGCTATTGACAAAATACACAAAAAAATCTCTTTAGCACCAAGATAAAGCTGCTGAGTGAGCCCAGAGCTCCTGCTCTGAGTGCAGGCAGCTCCCTCTGCCCTTCTGTCCAAACTCTCCCCTCCGCTGGCAGTTTGTGACACATTCCCTGGAAACTCTAGAGAAGCAAAGGAGCCTTCAGTGAAAATGCTGGGATGGGGATGGAGCCTCCTCACACAGGAACAGGAGGGTGAGGAGCTCCTGCCACCTGTGATGCTGATTCTGTGAAATATTGACAAAATAGATAGCATATATAATATATAAAATATAATATATAATATTTACTATGCAATATTTAGTATATTATATAAATATGATATAATAGAAATATTATATCATATTATATTTTATTATATTTAGTATATTGTAATAATATATTTAGATAAAGAACCATATAGAAAGTAATATAAATACATTTTTACACACAGCAGATTCCTATATTTTTTTTGTACAGCCAGGACTTCTGAGACACCTCAGCATCCCTCCTCATCCTCCCAGAGCAGGGGCAGTCCCAGACCACCAGAGCTGATCCTTGTGCCAGGTGTGCTCCAAGGAGAAGGAACACGCTGACACTTGTGCAAACACAAGAGACTCCCTGGGGCCTCTGCAGCGGATTCGACTTTGATTTTTGCCTGTTTGCGTTAATTGAAAGGAAAAGGTCATTTTAGCACAACATTCCACAGAATTCACTGCCTATTCCCGGCTGGAGACGCCGCGTCTCTCTTATCTGACATTTCCATGACAAATTAAGTTCCTCAGACACCTTTTGAGGATGTGAAGTGATTAATATCTACCAGAACTCCCAAACAGAATAAACTCTGCCTCTCTCTGCTGCAGCTTTAATGAGCTCCTCCTCTTCAGAAGGACACAGAGCCCTTAACCCTGTGTGACACCTTGGGAAGGGTGATCCCAGGACTTCCAGGGAATTCTTTCCTGCCTCTTGGACAGCCCAAACTCTGCCAAGATCCTTCTCCCAGCACCTGAACTGGGGCAATTATTTGCATTAAATAACAATAGGGATATCAGTTCTTATTTATAGGAGTTATTATTTGATTATTCCTGCAGCTTGGCCAGGGCAGCTCAGGCTGGAGATCAGGGCAAGGTTCTTCCCCCAGAGGCTGCTGGCACTGCCCAGGCTGCCCAGGGAATGGGCACGGCCCCGAGGCTGCCAGAGCTCCAGGGATGCCCAGGGTGGGATTGTTGGGGGGTCTGGGCAGAGCCAGGGGCTGGACTGATGATCCCTGTGGATCCTTCCAGCTCAGGATATTCTGTGATTCTGTGACTCCCCCACTTCTGATCCTCCCTGAACATTTCCTACATCTCCCTCCACCATCCTCTGGTTCTGTCAAATTCCTTCAGACACGGTCAGGGGGCTGAAAAGGCCAAGAGACACACAGAAATAGGGCGACCCCACAGAACTCCATTTCTTTGGGAAACCAGCCTGGAAACAGCAGGAAGCATTTTGGGAAGAGCCACTGCAGCCCCAAAGAGCATGAAAGGCAGCAGAGCCCCCATGTGCAGCAGGGAACTAGGAGAGAGTCCCAGCCAATCTTTAGGAGTGTTCAGCAGCTTTGAACACACCTTGGAAAAACTGAGATAAATCCTTTTGGAGTGATAAATGACCCAGCTGAGGGAGCAGCTCTGGAGCAGAGGCCAGGCTGGGAGCTGGGCTGGGCTAAGGGTGCTCTGCCCGTTGGCCTGGCTCATCTCCAGCCTGGATCCAGGAGCCCCAGAGTGAGGAGCTGTTTTAGGGAAGTCATGCTGAAGGCTAAATTGTGCTGCTTGGGGAGGAATTGTTCTTTTTCTCCATTTTTGCATTCAAATGGAATTAGAGAATATGCTGGAAGGGACACCAGGGATCACCAACATCCAAGGACACAAAGAATGAGGGCTCACTGAGCATCCCAGCAGTGACAGATCCTTGTGGCTGGCCAGGAAAAGGCTTCCAAGCTGTGATTTGGGGTCCAAAATGCACTTCTCTCCAATTCCCAGCACTTTGCAGGAAAGACTCCAGTGTTCACATCATTTTCTGGGAGGAAAATCAGAAACTTTGGCCTTGTCTCATCTCATTTTGGGGAGGTTTTGGCATTAATGGTCCATTGCTGCATCTCAATAGCACCGAGCTCCTACTGTCACTGCTGTCCTGCTTGGTCCTGGAGGTTTCTGGGCCAGAAACATGTGGCTCCCAGTTTGAAATGGCAAATTCACACCAGGCAGGTCCCCCAAGATGATGGAGAAGGGACAATTCCCACAGGAAGAGCTCTCCTTTGCTGAGGGGGCAGCAGAGGGTTGGGAATTCAGTCCTTGGCAGGTCCCTGGCAGCTCCTCACACTTTGTGCCCATAAATAACTGCACAGATCTCCTGCACAGCCCTCCCTGCACCTCCTGGTGCAGCAGGTGGAGACTTTGCAGGTTTTCCATGGTTCTGGGAAAAAATAGCACTGAGAGAGTTCCTGGAAATGCTGCTGGGAGCTGGCAGGGAGGAATACTGCCAGGAGGAGAGCTGGGAGGGGAAAGTCCCCCAGCCCCAGCTCCCTAGCACCAGGGCAGAGCAAACCCAGCAGTGGTATCTGAGCTGGCTGCAGGCAGAAGTCACCTGTCCTGTTATTTCTTTTTCCCCTGCTTTTCCAGGGAATCTGAGGGTTTTTACTCCCACATCTGGATTTCTCCACCGAGGGGAGATTCGGAAAAGCTCATCAAGATTAATTTTTAAAAAGGATAAATGAAAGCACATTAAGCAACCTATGTAGACACACTCATTTGGAATTAAGGGGTTTGTAATTAAGTTTTCCTTAATTCACTTTTGAAGTGACTTGAGCCAAATTGAATTAAGGCCACTTTAATTTTAAATGAAAGTATCCAGGCCTAAGTTTAATATAATTTAACTAATCCACTTGCAATTCACACCACTAGTTAATTTCCCTGTGTAAGCAAGCCCTTAAACAGAAGGCAGGGACACAACTTTGTTTTCCCTTTTCCATCTAGAGAGGGAGCCACAGAACTTCTTTTCCCCATGAAAACTCCTGTTCTCTGTGCATTTAACCCTTTCCAGGCAGTTTAACCCCCTTCTGCAGGGCCCGGGGTGACCTTGGGTAGGGTGTGCCAGGTCTGTGCTGTGACATCCCCAGCTGGAAGGAGACAGGGATGAGCCTCTGGTGGCTCTGCTGGGCCATCACTGGTGGCCCTCTCCCAAACACTTTCCCTCTCCCAGGATTTTCAAGTTGATTTCACCTAGGATTAATAAAATTTGGCAACAGGGTCTGGGAAGACACCACTGGCCTGGCTGAGGGGGCAGGATACAGTCAGAGGTTAGGGTGGAGTAGATCCAAAAGGGCTTTGACAAATTCAGGAGAGGAGCCATCACTGCATGGTGGGACTGGACCACTCCAACCAATGGGCTCCGCTTAATTAATGCCATTTTAAAAGCTCCAGAGGTCAGGTTCTGCTGCCCTGAGCTGTGGCAGCAGTGTGGGGGGTGGTGCTCCTCTGGGTTTATTAAAATAAGGGATCTCTTGGTGCTTCTGATGGTGACAAGTCATGAACAGAGCAGCCAGCTCTGATCAGGGAGCCGTGGGGCTGGAAGGGACCTTGAGGGTTGGGGGAGGAAATATTTGCAGGGGGTCAGGGTCAGCTCGTGCAGGTGGCACAGACCCAAAATTGTTTCGAATCTGAACTGTCACAGCTCAGGGACTGACCTGGCCAGGCCGTGTCTCTGAAGGGTTAAATTAACCTTGGGGAGCACAGAGCCCTCTGAGAGCCTGGGATTCCTGCAGAGCATCCCCTGCTCCCAGCAGGAATCACCAACAGGAACTTCCATCACTGCACTCAGGGTGGGCACTGTGTGCACAGGGGCTGAGGAAAAGATGGTCCAAACAAAAGAATCATGAAATGGTTTGGTCTGGAAGGGACCTTAAAGCCCATCCAGTGCCACCCCTGCCATAGGAATTCCCTCTGTAAATCAGTGGGGACTAACCCTCTCTTAGTTTCAAACCATTCCCCCCTGTCCTGGCACAGGCCTTGCTGAAAGGTCTGTCCCCATCTTTCTCAAACCCCCCAGTCTGAAATTCGCTCTCAGAGCCGTGTTGGGGCTCAGGCAGTCCGGGTTTGTCTCCTGACACCAAGGAATTGCTGCATCCACACTTCTCCCACAGCAGCTCCCCTAAAAGTCCCCCCAGAGCACCAGGGAGTGCTGCCCTGCCCTGCCCTGCCCTGCCCTGCCCTGCCCTGCCCTGCCCTGCCCTGCCCTGCCTTTTCTGGAGTCATCCTGCATTTTCTGGAGTAAGGGAACTCCAGCAGGAACAGACCTGGAATCTCAGCTTGCACCTGCTTCCTCCAGCAGAGCCTCCCTGGGGTGCAGAGGCTGCTCCTGTCCACAGCCCCAGCTGGAGCAGCTTCCCTGGGAGCTCTCGGGTGCCTCCCCCCTCCCTTCCCGCAGCCCCTGAGATTCCCTGACTCCAGCTGTGCTTCCCACAAGGCTTTTCCTGGCAGTGCCTCGGGCAGGCCCTGCCTGTGCCTGCTCAAGGTTTGGTTTCTCAAGCATCTGAATTTTCCAGCAAGGTGAGGGGAGACACATATCATATCAAATATCATTTTATCCAAAGGAAATCTCTTTTCATGGGAAAAGAAGGGAAAACACCCCTCTGCTGAGGTGGTTTCAAGCATCCTAATGATGGCTGTCCCCGAGCTCCCAAAAGCTGGCTCCTTGCCTTTCCCTGAGCAGAGGATGGGAAGGAACTCCTGCTGTCAGCATTTTACTTCATTTTTGACCCACCACCTCTCCTCAAATAAATTCCCACTGAATTATCTGAAGTGAGCAGGGAGCGAAGGGTGAAAGGAATTCAGGCTCGTGGTATAATACTGAAGTTATTTCAGCTGGGAGATGGAGTGCATCACATGCATTTAAAAATCATTTTAAATGGGGAAAGAGCTGGTTGGAACTCAGTGGGAAGTTGATGACTGATTTGAATTTGTGCTCCAAAGGCTCTCTGGAAAATAAAAATCCCCAGAGAAATCCCCTGGGATGCGGGGAATGGTGTAAATCCGAGCCAGATGGAGGTGGGACCCAGGGATGGAGGATCCAGGCTCTGCCTCCAGGGACAGGAGGGAAGTTCGTGGCTCCTGTCCCCCCTTGGCCACCCCTCATCACCCCCAGAAACCTCCCAGGGGAGGAGTCCTGCAGGGATCTCTCCAGCTGAGGTGATGCCAGCAGGGAATGCAGCATGTAGGAGCTGGAGCAGGGACCTGCTGCATTCCCAGCTTTGTTTGGGACCCCAATCCCCCAATCCCAGCACTGATCCTGCTGGATCAGCCTGGCTCCTGCCTCAGCACTGCTATCCTTGGCACAGGGGTGGCAAATAACAAATCCCCATTTCTGTGATGGGTGGGACAAGGTGCTGACAATGGCCAATACCCTAAGGGAACCCAGGTAATTTCTTCCCTTGGTTTGTACTTTGTGCTTCCCCACCTGCTCACACACATTTATATTTTAGGGTTTTTTTTGTCTTAAGATTCATTTCATCTGCAGTGCATATGAGATGACCTGAATGAACTCCAGGAGTTCAGGTGCATGTCTCCTATTAATGATGGGGTATCAAAGAAGTATTTGTTATCATGATTCTATCTCCTGAGGGGATTATACCCATTCCAAGACATATCCTCATTTTCTGAGGCCCTGAGTGTGTTCTCCACTTTCCAGCACACTCAGGATTAACACCCAGGCTGGAAAATGCTTTCAACTTCCACTGCAGTCTGTCACATTTAATAAAATCCCAAATAAATAAAAAAATCTTCACTTGCCTTTGCCCACTTTCCCTATTGGTGAACTTTTTAGCATTTTTGGAAGACAGGTGAATAATCCCGGGGATGGGTGGTGTCCTCAGGGGTCTTCAGGCTGCACAACCTGTGCACAATATCTGTGCACAACCTCAATCTCATGCTGTGCTCTGCAAATCACATCCCTGTGAACCTTTGACTCAGAAAAGCAGCCTTGAAATCTCTGCTCATTCCAAAAAGGTTGAAACCTGTGAGTTTGTGCTGCAATTTCCACATGCAGGACGGGTTTTACAGACCCCCCAGTCTCACAAGGGCTGTCTGGGGGGCTTTGATAGTAGGACAAAACAGAGTTTGTAAATAGATAAAATGGGGAGAAAATGCAAACCCCAGCTGTTTGTTGGTTTGGAAAGGAAACAATGCCTCCAGCTTCAGAGGCAGCAAAAAGTTTCCAGCATTTTATATGAGCCTGGATTCCCATATGGGTTTTGGAGTGAATTTTACATCAAGTTTGCCTGGAAATATTCCAGCCTGCAGCTGAAAATCAATCTCTGCAAAGGTACCAAACCTGGGTGAGTTAAATCCCATCCAGGCTGAGCTTTCCCAAAGCTGCTGGGAGAAGCGGCTCCGTTCCCAGGAACTGCAGTCAGCAATGGGCACAGAGATCCTGGCAGGGATAGGGGAGGGTTACCAGCCCCCACACCTGGCCAGGCCCCAGCCAAGCAGGAGGAGAGCCCCAAAGCAGCCCCAAACCCCTGCTGAAAGCAGCAGAGACCTAGCCCAGTCAGGAATGACCCAGACAGGGCAGTGCTTCCACCAGGCAATGGGCTCTGAGCTTGTGCATTTCAAGGTTTGTTGTTTTTTTTTTTCCCTGCCTCCTAGGAAGCAGAGATTATCTGGAGTGTGTTCCTGTGGCTCAGGGAAAGCCATCAACATGCAAATTCCAGGGCAGCAGGGTTTTATGCTGATTGCCAGCCTTGTCCTCTGAGCAGATCCAGCACAGGGCTGGATGCTCCAGAATTTCCCAATGAGCAAACTTCAGCCCCAGATTGACAGCCCTGCTGGGCAGCCTCTGCTCATGGGTGGAAGCTCAGGTTTAGAGATACATACTATTTCTTAACTCAGGTTTTAACTCAGACTTGAACAAGCAATCAAAGCACTGGTGATGCAAAACTTCTGTAAGAACCTCACGTGGCCACGGTCTCTCCACATGAGGATTCTTGGTGGCTTCCCACTGCCAGAGGGCAGGGCTGGGTGGGATCTTGGGAATTAGGAATTGTTCCCTGGCAGGGTGGGGAGGGGCTGGGATGGAATTGCCAGAGCAGCCGTGGCTGCCCCTGGATCCCTGGCAGTGCCCAAGGCCAGGCTGGAGCACCTGGGACAGTGGGAGGTGTCCCTGCCGTGGCAGGGGTGGGATGAGGTGAGCTTTAAGGTCCCTTCTAATCCCATCCTTTCCAGGATTCCATGATTCAAACACCTTTGTCTGGTTGTTTTCTCCAGCAGCGGGCACAGCCAGAGGATTCAAAATGTCCTTGAGCTTCCAGAATAAAAGGCAGAATAAAGAGGGGGGGAAAAACCCCAAACAACCTGAGCAGCAGCTGGGAGAACATCACCAGGTGGTTAAAAAACCTGGAAGAAGCCTCAGTGCAGCTTTTTGTTAAAGCTGCAGTGCTGAGCTGACCTTGCCTTATCCAGGTGAGGCAGCAAAGCAGGGATGGAAACAGGGAGAGATGGAAAGGTGGAAGGATGGGAAGGTGGAAAGATGGAAAGATATGCAGGCTCATGCTCCAGCCCTCCCCGCCCAGAATTCAAATGACAGCATTAGTATTCAGGATCTTTGCATGTGTTTAAATGTGGATTAAAAATGCATTAATTGGTCTCGTTTTAACAAGCTCTTCTCTTTGTATATCAAATATTTGAAAGATTCAGTATTATCACCTCTTGTCTTGGCTGGAATTGAAGAGGAGAAAGGAAATGTAATTGAGGACTTAAGGAGTCTCCTCCTGTTTGCTCAGCACCGGGCACTCGGATCCAAATCTCAAGGGAAATGACTTTGCTGAGTCCATGAATAACATCCAAAGGCAGCACAGGCTGGCACACAGCGCTGCTATCCTGGCAGGAGCAGCTCTGGGCAAGGAAAGTCCCTCTTCAGGAGGTGCTGCCTTGGAGGAGCTGCTGGAGCAGCTGGTGTCCCCTCACCTGGCACTGGCAGGGTGTGTCTGCTCAGTTGGGGAACAGGAAGGACACCCTGGCAGTGGGAATTCAGTCCCTGTGCCCTTGTCTCTCCATCCCTTGGCCAAAGCCCCTTTGATTCCCTCAGTTCACTTTTCAACAGCAGATTGACCCAAAGGTGGATTTTTTACCCCTCTCTCTGCACTCCTCATAGCTCAGGTGTGCCCTGTGTGCAGGCACAGGGTGTTTATTTGAGGCACCACTTCACTCCTTTGCTGCCTGATTTCCTGTGCCTGCAGTATTTTTGTCCCGAGCAGACATGGGGAAAGGGGGAAGGGAGCACACAGAGTGGCTGCAGTCCCACACAGAGTGGCTGCTCGTGCAGTGGCACGCGTGGGAAGTGCCACCTGCCAGGCGGGCGGCGATGCCACCGCACATGCTGCGGCACAGCGAGCACCACAGGCACGGCTCACGGCACAGGGGCTGGGGACATAAATCCATAAATCCACTGCGGGGCTGCAGCGGGGGATGGAGCTGAGAGCTCCCACTCCCTGCCTCGCTCCCTCCTCAGGGCAGGAGAAAATCCACAGGGGACACAGGAGAATAGGAATGGGGAAAGCATCCCTGAAATGCGAGCCAGTCGCAGACTGCGCCCTGCGCCGAGCAGGATGTTAATGGAGAAATGAGTGTGCCTGGGAGTCATTTGCCAAAAAAATTCTCATCATAACATGTTGATTCATCAAAGCCAGCATATTTCATAGGAAAGGATCAATTTCAGTAAATTTTACATTTGGGGGAAAATGGAGAAAAGTTTTCAGAATCATCCACAGGTCACCATGACTCCAGAAATGGAAGTATTCTATTTTGCCTCAAATTTGCTCTTTGCTTTGAAATAGAAGTTCAGCTACAGGACAAAAAGAAAGACTGAAATGGAAATGAAACCTTTGGAAATTACCAAACTGAAATGTTTCTGTGAAACCAGACAGGGTGTTTTTTTTTTTTTTTTTAATTACTTGGTCAGAGTCTTCATTATATGAGCCTTATTTTAGATATTCAGCTTTTGCAGGGTAGGACAGGGGGAAAAAACATTTATAATGTCCTGAAAACTTTCAGTCCATAGGGCAAAGATTTTGTGCCAGCAGCAGAGCCTGCAGAAGGGGCTTTCTCTAGTCCAAACTGTGAGACCACCCCTCTCCACCAGCTGCCTCCCTCTTGCTACATGATTATCCTGGATTTAAAGCTCTGTCTCTGACCTTGCAGGAGGGGAAGGCATCCCTCAGGTTTTTTACCCTTTTCTTAATTAAGAAGTTGTATTAAATATTCAGAATTTCTGCTCAGTGACTTTCCTGGGAAGCACAAGGACATCCTGGAGAGACAAATCACTTTCTCATTAACACCTGCCCAGGCCTCCTCTCTCCTTCCATGTTCCTCAGTCCTGGCTCTGCTCCTCCAGGGCCACAGAACTGCCAGAGAGGGGCTGGAGCCTTTCCTGAGCTAGGAATCCAGCAAAGCCTTTCAGTGCCTTTGCCTCAGCTCCGAGTTTGGCTCTTTGGGAGCAAAGGGAGCAGGAGCAAAGCTGTGGGGAGGATGTTGCTGCTCCAGGCACCTCCAAGTGCTGCTGACTCTGTCTGTGCATCCAGGGATGGCTTTGTGCAGGCCATGGAAAGCAGGAGGAGCTCAAATATGCCAGCCTGAGCAGCAGCAATGTGGCAGACACCCACAGACTGCCTGTGGGTGACAGCCAGCATGTCCCTGAGCCTGTCACCTGTCACCAGGGTCCTCACAGCCCCTTGGGATGGGGATCCTTGACACCCCCACAGCTCCTGCTCAGGATGGATCCACATGCTCCTTCCCTTTTGTTTCCCTGTTTTGTTTTCTGCTTGATCCCTCAGTTCTCCAATTCCAAAAGAAGAGCCCTCAACACAGCCTGGCCTCCCACATTTAATCACTGATCGGGAGCACAGGGCCATTCCAAGGTGCTGAAAGACAGGGCTTTGCTCATTTGAGAGGGGGCTGTTGGATCCTGGAGGTGAGAGGTGTTAAAGTCGCTGCCATGGGGGAATGTTCTTTTTCTTTTCATCAAAAAGAACCTCCTAGGTCTGGTTGTTCTGCAGAGATGAAGCAACCACACCCCCCAGTATCTCCTGCTTCTCCCAGCATTCCCAGGCAAGGGACAATCCAAGGATCACCACCATCCCCAGGGTGCAGCCCGAGTTTTGCACAACATTTTAAACATTTCCATGGCCAGGGAGGCAGCCAAGCAGTCCTGACTCCTGGAGCCCCATTGGTTGTTCCTGCTGCAGAGCTGGGAATGACGAGCTCTGCGTCCCATCCTTCCCAGGCCAGGTGCACCAGGAACAGCCCAATCCAGCCAGGAGCCACCCTGCTCCTTCTGTGCCGAGCCCAAACCAGCCCTGCTGGGCTCCAGACCGCCCTGGGGCAGAGGCAGAGGCAGCTGGGGGGCAGGAGATGAGGATCCAGGCTCTGCAGGGAGGCCTGGAGGCCGTTCCTGGGCTCTTTATTTCCAGGTAAGAAAGATGGGAGTGGGGAAAGGTGCGTGATATGGGGAATATTTACTCCTGGTGGTGTCTGAGCTGGTTTGCAGGAGGAATTCAGGTGTTTGGAGCTCAGGAAAAGCAGCCTGGGAAAGGTTCACTGGAGCTTGGTTGGGAACAGCAGCTCTATCAGGAGGGTAATGGTGCAGTGAGGGAACTCCATTTGAGGGTCTTTACACTGTGCAGCTGAAGTGATGCATGTGACAGCAACAGCTCCGGGGCAGGTGTGCAGCCACCAGGAAAGGCTGATGACAGAAAGCTTTCCTCTTTGCTGGGGAAAAAAAGCTGGGTTTGA
Organism: Fringilla coelebs; assembly: GCF_963513975.1. Taxonomy (NCBI): domain Eukaryota; kingdom Metazoa; phylum Chordata; class Aves; order Passeriformes; family Fringillidae; genus Fringilla; species Fringilla coelebs. Next base: position 482,389 of record NC_140054.1, on the reverse strand, counting down.
ATCCTTCCAAAACAGCAGCTCAGCAGGAAGAAATGTTACAGGGAGAATCCAAAAGTGAGGAGCAGCTGGGGGAACTGGGTTTGTTCCAGCCTGAAGAAATGGAGGCTCAGGAAGGCCTGTGAGGTCATACAGGTGTCCCTTTTCCTCAGTGAGGGTCAGGACTCACCTTTCCAGGCTGTTGTGACGTCTCACTGGCAGCTGGGCAGTGCTTGGACACCTCAGGTGGTTGTTGTTTGCAGCTCTGGCCACTCAGGGTCTCGCAGCCAGCACGGGGCTCCAATGGCCTTTTCTGGGCAGGGCTAAAACCCTCCTGGCCCTTCTCTACAGGGGGAGAGGGTCTGGGACCCAACTATGAGCCTCATCCCCAGCAGTGGAGGAGAAGGACTCACAGCTTCATTGCCCCAGTGCTCAGCTACTGAGCTCAGCCATCCTGGAGCTGCCCACGGCCTCCTCCTCCTCCAGTGGGAATTCATCTTCTGCCCCAAATGCTCCGTGTGGGACTCAGCCCTCGGGGCTGTGCTGTCCTGCTGGCCCATGATGCTGGCAGCCCCTGGCCCCCTCAGGAGCAGGGTTTGGGGCTGGCTCCCTGCTCCAGGCTGGGGCAGGCAGCGATAGCATCTGCTGAGCAGCAGGCAGGGAGCTGCAGGGTTATTGTTTGCTAATAGATTGCTTTTGAAAAGCTGCTCAGATGGGACCAGGCAAGCTGCAGAGGTAATTAAAACTCTGCCTATGCAAAAGGCAGGATCTGATTATTTCCCTTCCCGAGCAGGCAGATTAAACCAGGAGGGTTTATTGCACCACTTCTATGAGCGAGGGGTTCCTTTGAATGAAATTCATAATATGGAATATAACAAATAAAACTCTTCAGTTTCTATTCTTATTTAAATAAAAAAGGACAGAAACACACAAGAACAACAAAAAAAACCCCAAATCCAACACACCCACAGTTTTATTTTTCAGCTGTCTTTCTCCTTGATTATTCCTTGGATTTAAACAGTTCCTATAAAGCAGAGCACAGGTGAACTTATGAAGGACTCCTGTTCCAAAGCTCATTTCTTATCTTTTAAGGCTCTTTGCTCTCATCCTAGAAGGCTTTTCTGTGCCATCCTACCTAAAATAGGAGGGTGGGTTGGTAAAGAGGCTCAGAAATAGCAGCAAAGTCTCCTTGTTACCTCCCCTTAACAAAAGGAATGGCTTCAAGTCCATTAAAGGTATTCCAGATATTTTAGAACCAGGCTCATGTCTGTAATAGCCTGCCTGACAGACTGTGGTGCTGCCTGTGGGATTTGGTCTCTGCACCACTCTGGGCAGGTTCAGATCAGATCTCTGGAAGGAATTCCTCCCTGGGAGGGTGGGCAGGCCCTGGCACAGGGTGCCCAGAGTAGCTGTGGCTGTCCCTGGATCCCTGGCAGTGTCCCAGGCCAGGCTGGACTGGACTTGGAGCCACCTGGGACAGTGGGTGTCCCTGCCATAGCAGGGACTTGGGATTTGATGATCTTTAATGTCCCTTCCGCCCCAAACTATTGTGGGGTTTCCTGATCTGCAGTTTCCACTGCCTTGGCCCAGAAATGGGAGCCCAGGTGTGCTCATGAAGAGTCACCCCCTGCACCCACCCTTAGCTGGGGGCAGAAGCCTTTTGCAAGTTCTGAGCCAGCTCTGTGTCCTGTGGGTCTCCTCTGCACAGAGGAGAGCCCTTCAGAGCTGCTCCTGCCCTGGGGCTGCTGTGTCCCTGTGTCTCTGTGTCCCTGTGTCCCTGTGTCTCTGCAGGAAGTGATGGGCACTGTGGGGAACACAGCCAGCTCTGGGGGATGGCTGTGGCCAGCTGGGCTGGTGGGAGAACCCAGAGCAATATGGGCAGTTGGAGAGGGAAAAAAACAAAAGAAAAAAGAAAAAATTAGTAGTGGGAGCTGTTTTCCTGGTGCATTGGAGAGGGCTTTGCCTGCCCAGGGCAGAGCTGCCAGCTGAGCTTCTGCCCAAACAAAACAGGCTGTGGTGGATTTAGAGTGGCCTGGAGAGCTGGGGACAGATCCCATCTCCCAGGCACTGAAACCTGCCAGCAGTGCTGGCTTTCAGCTGAAAAATGACATGGAAACAAGGACTGTGATGCAGGGAGGTGGCAGCACCCTCATGCCTGCTGTCCCTACCTTCCTGCCAAGGTCACTGAGGCTGTGCAGCTCAGGCAGCTGGGTCTCACCTACTGCCAGGTGGGTGAGAGATGAGAGATGTATAAATATACATCCAGCACAGCCATCTGGGTCACTCGGGTTCATGAGGGCTCAGTCCTGCTCCTATAAAAAGATCTCAGTATCTGCCAGCAGAAAAGGACCAAAGGCTGCCCCTCCTGGGATCAAAAATCTTTTCCAACCTTCTTCACCTGAGTGTGTCCCCTCTAAGCTGCTCAGTGCAGATCAGGAGTCAGCCCTGCAAATCCTGGCCAGGGTGAGCTGTGCAGCACAGACCCTCCAGGCTGGGCTGGGGGCTCCTCTGGCAGAGGAGACTCCGTGCAGAAATCACAGGGCCAAGCCACAGAGCCATCACAGATGGAAGTGGCTGATCAAGGAGTCCTTTCTGCTGTACAACCTGCCCAGGCTGAGTAAAACACCTGAGTACAACCTGTGTAAAACACCTGTGTGCAGCCAGTGTGACACACCTGAGTACAGCCTGTATAAAATACCTGTGTGGAACCTGAAACACCTGAGTACAGCCTGTGTAAAACACCTGTGTGCAACCTGAAACACCCGGGTACAACCTGTGTAAAACACCTGTGTGCAGCCAGTATAAAACACCTGTGTGCAACCTGAAACACCTGAGTACAACCTGTGTAAAACACCTGTGTGCAGCCAGTGTAACACATCTGTGTGCAACCTGAAACACCTGAGGACAGCCTGTATAAAACACTTGTGTGCAAGCCTAAGTGAAACACCTGAATACAGCCAGTGTAAAACACCTGTGGGCAGCCTGAGTGATACACTCCTGTACAGCCAGTGTAAAACACCTGTGGGCAGCCTGTAGAAAAACGCTCTTGTTTAGCCTGTGTGAAACACTCACATTTTGGGAGTGCTCAGATCTTCCTGTGTGCCCTCAAACCCAGAATGTGTGTGCAGACATCCACACATTTTATTGCTGATAGGAAATGAAACCCCCGATAAAAAGACATTACCAAAGATTAAAAGCAACACCGAATCTAATTTCAATTGTTTATGGCAGGAACCCAATTTTCAAATGATAATGGCAATAATTAAAAAGTCCCTTATCAACAGAGACAAAAGTGCTGCCTGTTGGCAGGTGGAGCTGAGGAACGGGGCGAGCTCAGGCTGCTCAGAGCTGAAATCAATTTTCAGACAAAGTTCAAACAAGCCCCAGAACAATTCTGCTTTTGTTGTGCTTTTTCCATGAGGGGAGGAAGATCCTTTCCCCATGCATGTACACGTTTTATTTCTCCTATTTTTCTCTCTCCTTTATCCACAAGGTCACATTAGCTGGAACAAGCCCTCATGTAAACAAAACTACTCTGCTGTAGAAATGAGGTTCGGAGAAAGTTCATAAGCAGCTCAGACCTTCAGTTTGGGCTTTACTTGTAATTATGGATTATCCTATTTAGAATTAACAAATGCACCTGCTCAGCCTTTGAAGAGCTGGCCAAGGAGGGCTCTCGGAGCTCTCTGTACTGAGACTCCTGAACTCCACCATCATCCCTCCTGTGCAGTGGGGAGCTCACGAGCACAAATGAGTCTAATTAAAAAATGTCTGGATGGACATCTGGAAAATGAACTTTTTTTGCCCTGAGAGCTCTCAGGTTTCTGCACATACACTTTTGAAAGTACAGAATTTGGGGTTCAGTCTTTTATTTCATGGAATAGAAATCCATGGTATGGTCCCCTCTTTTCCCCTCCCAAAGCTCCCTAGGCCAGCCTGTCCAGCCCAGGGACAGCCTCAGGAAGGGTCACGGGGCTTTCAGAAGGCCTTGTTCCTCACCCCAGTAACTCCAGGGGATGGAGGGAGCAGAGCTTTGCCTTCTGCAGGATGCCCAGCCGGGGCCCGGGGTGTTTGTGAGGAGATGACACTTCCAGGTGCTCAGCAAACCCATTGGATGCTCCTTAAGCAGCGTTAATTGTTCTAATTAGTATGGGGAGTCCCCAGGGAGGGGAAAGTCTTTCCAAATGTCTTCATTGTTATTTGATTGCAGAGTTCAGGACAGCTGATTTCACTCTGAGCTCTCTATCCTGGAAGCCTGGCATTCCTCACATTTCTGGTGCTGCAGTGACTGAATCCTTCCTCCGGTGAATGTCTGCACTCCCAGTGCCATACTGGGCAGGCTGGTCACGTCTCACTGTCACCTGAAGCTCCTTCTGCTGGCACCATGAGAGTGGCACATGATAAACCTGCAGAAAGGATCTCATTCCACATTCAATTGTGTTTGTGGAGCTGCTCTAAACCCTCTCAGTTTCATCCTGGCTGCCTTCTCCATGACAGGATCTTTCCTCCTGGGAGGAGCCATTATTCATCATGTACTGGTCAAGGCTGATTTTAGTTATCAGCACAGGAGTGTGAAGACAGAAAACTGTGACACTTTTGTTGTTTCCCTTCTGGTCTGGAGGAAAATCAGGGGAGAAAAAGGGGGGACAGGGGACCATTGCTGGGTTAAAGGGGACTTGTTTTGCTGGGGTTTTCCTGTTGGCTTTTCCTCCCATGAATAACAAGTGTGAAGATGACAGGACTCACCTCAGCCACAGCTCTTCCTCCACCGGGATCCACCTGGAGCCAACCCTTGTGCAGTGCCTGAGGGTTGGCTCTGGAGGAGGGCTGGAAGCAGCAGGGTTTCCCTGGATGTTTTGCTGCTGGCACTTTTGATTCAAGCTTCTCCAGACCTCTCAGTACTGCCAAGACCAAGCCCCAGGGTAACAGTGGGATTTTGATCAGAACTTTTACCTTTGGAGAGGAGGAAGGTTTCCATTGATGAGGAAGAACTCTTGTAGCAGCCAGTGGTTTTGAGGAGACCCTGGCAGCAGAGCCTGCTCACCCCTGCACCCAGGAGGGGCTGTGTTCTCCTCCTTTAGGGAGGGGTGTGCAGAGCTGGCAGCAGCTCACTCCCAGCTGGATGATGCAGCCAGGGCCACCATGAACCCCAGTTACACTTGTGGCCTCTCCTGAGAGAGGCTTGGGCCACCAGAGCCTTAGTGCCAGTGCTGGCATGTCCCTGACCTTGTCAGCAGCCCCTCAGGGAGGCCCTGTGGCTCCAAGCTCCCCCCTTCCCTGGAGCCAAGCAGGGTCTGGTGGGAGCAGAGAATGAGGCAGAGCTCAGGTGACCTCAATTTCTCAGCTCTGATGCTTCAATTATTTCTGCAAGGAAAAGAATCTTTATTATTTAATAATGGCTGAGGCCCTCCAAATTATTCATCAGCTCAGGAAGGGAGCTGCTGAAATCCTTAGGAAGGGTGTGATGGGTGGGGGAGTGTCCAGCCTGCCAGGGATGCAGGGGCAGCCACTGGGAATTCCATTGCAGCCTCTCCCCACCCTCACAGGGAACAATTCCTTCCCAGTATCTCACCTGCATTTCCCCACTTTTAGTTTGACCCCATTCCTCCTCATCCTGTCACTCCAGATCCTGATGAACAGTCCCTCTCCGGCTTCCCTGGAGCCCCTTCAGACCCTGGAAGGGGCTCTGAGGTCTCCACACAACCTTCTCTTCTCCAGGCTGAACAGTCCCAGCTGTTCCAGCCTCATTTGTGCAACCTGAAGAGAGATTTTATTTCTGCAGCACCTTGGGTTTGAGCCAGGAGTGATGCCCCAGGTGAGACCAGAACCTGCCCTGTCCATGAGTGATCCCAGGTCCCTCTGGGTGCTTTGGGGAATACACTGCTGGGTCTGTTCTGCTGCAAGTGTCCCCTGCCCACATGCTGAAAATAATATTTTTCCACTGGAGCAAGAAGTTGAACCTGTAAAATGCTGGAATGGGTTTTGTGGAAGTGTTGTACCTTTGTGTTTGAAAGGAAAAAGCATCCTTGCTTGCATATTTAATTGCCAAATTATCATATAAATGTCACATTACTTAGGATGCCAGAACTCACTGATATTTTAAATGCTTCCATGTTTTAATTCCTTGCCAGTCAACCTTTGCAAACCTAATTACAAAGAGAAAATCACTGATGGCATTTTGTTCACTGTGTTTGGAGCTGAACTGAGTTTCCTGATAGTCAGAGAAAATTTTCAGCTGATTTTATTTTGTCTTTCTTGGTAGTGACAGGAGCTCTTCCTGCTGCTCCTCACTGGGATAAGATGGATTACTGTCAGGAAAGCCATGGAGCAGCAGTGCCAGAACAGGCCTGTGTATTTGGGTTAGCTCTGCAAAACAACCCAAAAATAAACAGAGGAGCCCATGTGGAGCTGGAAGCCTTGGGGAGGCTTCAATCAGAGCAGCTTTCCACTTCCCCATTCCTTCCATCTCACTGTGAAAGCAGCAATCTGAGAGGGATCAGAGACAAAGGGGGATCTTCCTGTGGTGGCACAGCGTGGCTCTGACGTTTCCAATGCCTTGGGAACGGCACTTTTCAGTCAGTCTGGGGTTTCTGTAACACCCCACACCCCTGAGGGCTCCTCACCCACCCTGGGCACCCAGAGCCACAGGGCTGGGCTCGGGCTCTGTGCCCCTCTGCAGCACCCCTGGAGGCAGCCCCAGCAGCTGGCTGCCCTCCTAGTCCATGGGCATCCCCTGGCAGCCATGCCCAGACTGCTGGGAGCAGCCCAGAGTGCTCCTCAGCCCAGCCCAGAGCTCCTCCTGCAATCTGTCTGGGGCCTCTCCCATGGCAACCCACGGCCATGGCAAGGGGACACAAAATCTCTCTGTGCTGAGAGAGCCCAGCTGGCCCTGGCCAGACCTGCTGCAAGGGACACTCACTAACCCCTGGGCATGGTCTGTGCCACTCCCAGGGTGCCAGCTCCGTGTCACAGCCCCTGGGCATGGTCTGTGCCACTCCCAGGGTGCCAGCTCCGTGTCACAGCCCTTGGGCATGGTCTGTGCCACTCCCAGGGTGCCAGCTCTGTGTCACAGCCCCTGGGCATGGTCTGTGCCACTCCCAGGGTGCCAGCTCCATGCCACAGCCCTGCTGCCTCTGGAGCAGCAGAGATTTGTCACCAGCTCAGCTTCGTGTCCCATCATGTCCCAGCACAGCCCAGCCCCCTGTTTGACAGGCAATGGAGAGAGGCTGAGCAGGGGCTGCTTTCCCCAAAACCCAAAATGGATGAGGCAGGGCTGGGATCACCCCTGGGGCTGTGGGGATTGAGAAGCAGCAGGAGGTGGTGCCTGGGGACTGCCCAGGCTGCTCCACGGTTTGCCCTCCACTTCAATCTGAATTTTCCCTGTTGAAAGCAGAGTCTTGTTCTTCTGATGCTCTTCCAGAACACCTCTCAGTACTCTGGGGCTGAGCTCCCACATTCCAGCCCCTGGGAATAGCAGAGCTCCTGCTGCCAACCCTTCCCTTCCCTTCCCTTCCCTTCCCTTCCCTTCCCTTCCCTTCCCTTCCCTTCCCTTCCCTTCCCTTCCCTTCCCTTCCCTTCCCTTCCCTTCCCTTCCCTTCCCGGCTGCAGGGCAGTAGCAGAGCACTGCCTGATCTCCCCTGTTCCTGCTCTCTTATTTAGCCTGAAGTGAAAGAAACAAACTCATCTGTGCTACTGTGCTAATGCAGATGTTTAGGGCTCCCCAGCCAAGGTTAATCATCCAGTGACATCTGAATTGCACGTTCTGTAAATACCTGTAAAAGCTGCTGCAGGGTTTGGAACAGGCTGATTACAGGTGGCCCTGTGGATGCTCTCAGGGCTAAAAGAGGCAATTTCACACAGGACTGGGGTCATGCAGAACAGTGTCAGTGTAAAATGTGTGGGTGCAAGGCCAAGGTTGGGAAAAAAAGGCCTTGTTTCCACTTTGATTTATTTTCCTCCTTTGGGAAGATCTTGTCTCTCACCTTCCTAAAGACCAGAACTAGTCCAGAGTGCTGACACTCACATTCCCATTGGTTCTGCCTAGGTCTGTTCCAAGCTCTGCCTGGATGAGCAGAGCTGGGGCTGAATCCCAGATTTCTCAGGCTTCTGGACACCTTAGTCAAGGCTCTTCTTTGTTTGGGATGGCACGATTGGGTTTGGTGGTGTGGGATTTCTGGGGTTTGATCATTTGGTTTGGTGTTTTGTGGTGTGAGGGTTTGGGATTTGGATTGTTTGGGTTTGCTGTGACAGCAGGGATGGACCAGAGCTTGTGTTCCAGGATGTTTCCATCCCTGCAAGGACAATCTTGGAAAAAGACTAAAACTCACTGGCTGTAGCAGAGGGAAGTGAAGGAGCCATCCATTCCACCCTGGTGTGCCCAAAGCTGAGCTCAGTGTGCAGCCCTGGCACAGGCTGGGCTGTGGGGCTGTGCAGCTGCACCTCTGCGTGCCCAGACTGCCTGATCCAGGATGGGGCTCATTAGTGCACAATGAACAATCAGCATTGTGGAAACCTCCTCAGAAAAATACTGCACTATTACATTTTTCCCCCTCTTCTGAGCAGAATGTGGGGTGTTCCTCCAAAACAGGAGTTTGTGTTCACTTAGAACTCCAGAATGTCCTGAGCTGAAAGGGAACCACCAGGATCACCCAGTCCAAGAACCCCACCCTGGGCATCCCTGGAGCTCTGGCAGCCTCGGGGCCGTGCCCATTCCCTGGGCAGCCTGGGCAGTGCCAGCACCCTCTGGGGGAAGAACCTTGCCCTGATCTCCAGCCTGAGCTGCCCTGGCCCAGCTCCAGCTGTTCCCTGGCTGCTGTGCCCATTCCTGTCCCTGCCCCTGCCCCTGCCCCTGTCCCTGTTCCCATCCCTGTACCAGTCCCTGTCCCTATCCCTGTCCCTGACCCCATCCCTGTCCCTGACCCCATCCCTGTCCCTGTCCCCATCCCTGTCCCCATCCCTCTGTCCCTGTCCCAGAGGTCGGTGCTGGCTCTGGGCTGGCTCAGGTGCTCTGAGCTGGTCCTGTCCCTCCCCGGGGTGATCCTGCTCCCTCCCCGGGGTGATCCTGCTCCCTCCCAGGGTGATCCTGCTCCCTCCCGGGGTGATCCTGCTCCCTCCCCGGGGTGATCCTGCTCCCTCCCTGGGGTGATCCTGCTCCCTCCCCGGGGTGATCCTGCTCCCTCCCAGGGTGATCCTGCTCCCTCCCGGGGTGATCCTGCTCCCTCCCGGGGGTGATCCTGCTCCCTCCCGGGGGTGATCCTGCTCCCTCCCTGGGGTGATCCTGCTCCCTCCCGGGCACTGCAGGGATCAGGTTCCAAGCAGGAGCTGCCTGGGCAGCCCAGCCCAGCCCCTCCCAGCACAGCAGAGATGCATTGGCTGCCCTCAGGTTTTGTTCTGGATTAGGGACGTGATGGAGCCCTGACATTTCAACCAGGAGCTGAGACATTTTAAGTCGTGTGCAGGGAAAATTAAGGTCTTTGCACTTTCCAGCAAGGATATTGCAAGGAGTGGGAAGCCAGGCAAGATTCATTACAGCCCCAAAGTGCAAAATTTCACACTTCCATCTGCAGTTTCCTTTTTTAACTGTCTGTCATTCTGAAATGTTTGTGTGAAATACAGGAAGTGAGGAGCAGGGGAGCTGCAGGGATAAAGCTGGCAAACGTGCACACCTCTAATGTGAGGTTTTGTGTTCCTTCCCAACCCAGCAGCCCCACTGGGCACACTGGAATTCCACAGGCTGGGGAGAGCATGGGTGTCAGTCCAGCACAGCCTCTGTAGGGGAACAAAGGAATGCTCCAATGAGCCACAGAACCTTAGAGAAGACCAGAAACAGCTGAACAGGCCATAAAACAAGAACAGTTTCACTGCTGCCTATTTCTGTTCACATTGTTGCTGCGAAAGGCTCCTAATTATGGGAGGACAATTGTAAGGGGCCTTTTGGTGGGGTTCTGTGTTGGAGCTGTTTCCACACAGGGAGGTGCATCACGAGCAGCGTGGAATGACCCATCCTGTGTAACTCAGGCAGGTTCATACCGGGTGACAAAGATGGAATGACCCTCTGGAGTCCTTCCTGCTGCTCTCACAGAGCTTCCTCTGCCCCTTTGACTTTGCAGTCTCATGGCCAAGGGATCCTTTCACCTCTGTGGAAAGGGATCTTGTGTGGAAACCTGGGATTTGTGTGGGGCAGGGCTGGGTGGGAGAGAGGAGCCCTGCTGGGGAGGCAGAGCAGGCACCGTGTCCTGGATGGAGCCTGGGCCACCCTGGAGGCTGGAGCAGCCCAGACAGGAGCTGCAGGGAGAATGGGAGCTGGATTTCTGTGGGCAGGAGCTGTGCAGGGCTGGCACCCCTGATAAGCTCACTCGATGGCCCCGAGGCTGCAGTGCCCCGGCCCCGCCGCCTCCCGGGAGGAGCTGCCTGCGCTGCTTTTATGGCTCGGAGCTGTCAGGTGCCGACGGGGAAGCGGTGATGGATTCATTCTTTTCCCTTATCCAGAGGCTGCACTGCATTTTCTGCAAATACCAACGTCTTGAAACACCACGAGACAGCGGAGACAGAGAGAGAGCCCAGATAAATCACTGGGGCTGGGAGCCTTTATTGCCGCTGACAACAGCCTGCCAGGGCTTTGTTTTCCTCCGGCTTTTCAACTCTCTTGTTTTGCTTTCTGCTCACCTTCCCTGGGCCTGTTCCCACTCCCGGCTGTGTGAATTGCCATTAACAATTAATTAATTTGGGTCAGAATCCCCTCGTGCTGCAGAAATTCAGAGTTTCATCCGTGTTTCCTCCTTCTTCCTTCCCTCTGCCATTGCCTTCCTTCCCCAGATTCCCTCTCAGGGTCCTGCCCCACCTCGAGGTGCCTTGTCCTGAGCCCAAGGGGTGCCTGGATGTGCCCATCCATGGGAGATGCCCTCACCTGGGGCCATGGCAGAGGCTTGGCTTGGGAATGGGTCTGCTCGAGGCTGGAGCTGGGCAGCAGGAGAGGGCTGAGGGTTTTACAAGTGCCAGATGAGGCCAGCTCAGCACTCAGCTGTGCAGAACAGTCTGCAGGGGCTCTAGTTCGTTCTGGACATTTTCTGAGTCTAAAAAATTTCACATAAGCACAGGATCAAAGAGAAAATGCTTTCCCAAAAATAGTTTTGGATGCTGTGAGGGTGGGAGTTCTCCAGAAGTGCTGGGAGCCAGGGAGGGCTCAGCCAGCCCGGGGTGGTGATGGCTCCTGGATGAAGCAGCCTGGCCCTCCAGGAATGCTGAGACCCAGCAGAAAGTGAAACCCCAGGAGCTGCTGTCTCTGCACCATGGGGAGGGAAATGAACGGCTCCAAAAGGCCCCAAAGGCCCTGCTGGGAACACTGAGCTGCTGAACAGCTGGGGATGGGGTCTGTTCCTCCAGAGCTGCATTCAGACCAAAATCCCCATTGGAACTGATTTATTTGGAAGCCTTGGTGTCACTGGGGGAGATGTGTGGGTCAGTGTTTTGGGGAGCACACAAATCAGCCCGAGCTGCGGTGGTGCTTTGATCCCAGAGGAGGCAGATTAAACAAACGGGGGGTTGGGGTATCAGACACCTGTAAAAAAAAAGTAAAAAGGACCAAAGGCTTCTACCAAAGGCTGGGGCCATAATGTGCCGTCCTTGCTGAGTTTCCAGGACACTGTGCTCTTGCTGTCGCTGGGGTTTTGTTACAGACAAAAGCCCTGATGAAATCTTGCCCTGCTGTGCTGAAATGTTATCCCTGCCCACAGCACAGGAGATTTGCTTTTCCTGGGGCCCAGCTCCAAAGAGCCTCCAGTGGCAATGGAGAGGCCCCAGGAACATGAGGACTGTTCTTACCTTCCCAAAGCAGCTGGTGAACAACGAGCCTGAGGCTGGAGCCGGGAGGGGGTTGGAGGCATCTGTTCCTGTGAAGGCTTTTGGGTAGTTTGGCATCACAGGGTGGGGAGGGAGCTGTTCCCACATCCACACCTGCTGCTGGCTGCTTTGGGGCCATCCCTTTGGCTCCCTGCATCTGCCCCCTACAAAGGCCAAGGGGCTCCAAAGCAGTTTTGAAATTTTGCAGGCAGGATCTGTGAGTGGGAAATGTTTCTAATTTGGGTTGATTACAAGTACTCTGCATTTCCTCACTGCCTGTGTCCTGCAAATCTCCCTCTTGCCTCTCCATACATTTTGCTTTTTTTTAAGGGGGGGGAGGGAAGTGGGATATTACCCCAGCAAATCTTCTTTAACTGATGTAAATCCATCCTGTGCTTAAGCAAAAACCTTAAGCTCAAGTTAGAGTGGCTTCAAAGTCCGAATTTTTCCTTCTCCCCTCTTACCATGGGAATTTCCTAGCAGATGTTGTCACTCAGCACAGAGGACCTAGTGCTTGTTGGGACACAAAACCAGGATAATACATAAATACATAAATAATAATATTACATATATACAGCCCAAGGAGCTGGACCTGTCCTGGGCCCAGGTCATTCCTGCTGCCCCAGGACCAGCCAGAGCTTTTGCCATGAGCTGGATTGGAGAAGTTGATCCTGTAAAACTGGGAACACGAGACCTTGGAGAGCACCTCTGGGCCAGCCTGGCAGGAGGCTGTAAAGCCTCTAGAACTCCTTCAACTCCATGGATCTCTCCTGATTTACACCAGAGGAGTGCAGGGCTCTTAGCACATGTGCCAGATGGTCTTTTATAAGCACAGGAATTATTTAAGAATGTGGCCATTACTCCAGTGCTAATGAATTACAAATAACTCCTGCAGGAAAGGCCTTTTGCTGACTAAGAAATGTGTCCCCAAGATAAGCTAACAGTTGAGGTTTAAAGGGTCAGCAATTTTTAAAAAATATATTTTATTCCGAGTAAGTTAAAGGGCCTGGAAGGATCCCGCTTGCCTCATTAGCAAATATTGCCCAATTTTTCTTTCACAGTGTAGCAGGGGGGAAGAGAACCACATAAAATAAACACCTGGCAGGAGTGCATAATCTGCATAAATTCAAGTGGTTATACTTGACAGAAAACCCAACCAAAATGAGCCTTTGGAAGGTGGCAAAGCTGCCTCAGCATTGATTTATCTCCGTGCATGGCTGAGATTTCAGAGAGCCGAGCAGATCCTGGTGCTCTGGATGGACACCCTGAGATCCTGAGGTGGATGGATGGATGGATGGATGGATGGATGGATGGATGGATGGGGGATGGATGGATGGATGGATGGATGGATGGATGGATGGATGGATGGATGGATGGGGGATGGATGGATGGATGGATGGATGGATGGATGGATGGGGGATGGATGGATGGGGGATGGATGGATGGATGGATGGATGGATGGATGGATGGATGGGGGATGGATGGATGGATGGATGGATGGATGGATGGATGGATGGATGGGGGATGGATGGATGGATGGAGGGAGGGATGGATGGATGGATGATGGATGGATGGATGGATGGATGGATGGATGGATGGATGGATGGATGATGGATGGATGGATGGATGGATGGATGGATGGATGATGGATGGATGGATGGATGGATGGATGGGGGATGGATGGGGGATGGATGGATGGATGGATGGATGGATGGATGGATGGATGGATGGATGGATGGATGGACACCCTGAGAACCTGAGTGGAACGGGGCCAGTCCCAGCCCCAGAGCTCATCCTAGGCCCATCCTGGATCATCCAGGTGGGAGGCTTGGTGCACCTTGGTCACAAAAATGAATCTTGAGCACTGGTGCTCCTCCACTCCCGTTGGAGGGGAAATTTATTGTTCCTGGCTCTGTTGATGCATTTTTTTGTGTAGAGAATTCCTGCTGTTCTCCCTCCTTGTGTCTTTAGGGATGGCCATTTCTCCACTAGCCCAGTGACCAAGCAGGGAATGGCTCCCAGTGCCAGAGGGCAGGGCTGGATGGGATCTTGGGAATTGGGAATTGTTCCCTGGCAGGGTGGGCAGGGGCTGGGCTGGAATTGCCAGAGCAGCTGTGGCTGCCCCTGGATCCCTGGCAGTGCCCAAGGCCAGGCTGGACAGGGCTGGGAGCAGCCTGGGACAGTGAGATGTTGGCACTGGAAGAGTTCTCTGGTCCCTCAGAGCCAGCTGCAGAGGAGCCTCCCCATGCCAGGAACACTCAAGGCTTTTCCAGGTTGTCTTTTGTGCACATTTGCCTGAAAATTCAGCCACTCTGGGATGATTCAGAGGGATGAGGGGAGAGGAAAATGCAGAGGGTCTGTCTCTAAAAGGGATGGGAAAAGCTTTTTAGTAATTTTTAATGCGTGGGTAATTTTTGGTGCCAAGGAACATATCAGCAACAGAGCTGTCTCATCAGAATAATAGAAAATCCATGTTCTTGGCCATCAATTATTGATAAGGGTTAACAGGGCCCTATCCATCCAGGGTGGTGTCACGTTGTTCCTTTGTTGTAACTCTTGTCCATCCAATTTTCTGCTTCCTTCGTTTCCTCATTTTATCTTTTAACCCAGATGTTTTCAACCCTCCCCCAGCTGTGCCATTCTATGGTGCACCAGAGTGGGGATCAGGACAGGGCAGGGTGGCAACAAACGGCAGCTCCTGGCCAGGATTTCCTCTGTCCCTTGCTCCAGGATGGGCTCCAGCAGGAGCAAACCCATGGGAATTCCCATGGGAACAGCACCCAGGGAATGGGGACAGCTGAACCTGCTGCTGTGTCAGAGCCCCAGGGAGGAGGAGGCTGCAGGAGAGCTCTCCAGCTCCAGGGTTAATTCCAGGCACATCCCAGGTGGGATGCAATGAGGGAATCTGTCCCAGGGCAGCATCACAAACCCAAATGGCCAAGTGAGGAGGTGACAACCAGCAGCACCTCCCCAGCACCGCCTCACTGCCTGGTTGACATCTGTTCTTCCTAAAAAACCCTCCCTGACTGCGGTGTCCACAGGCAGGGAAGGGAAGGAAGGTTGATTTCTTCTCCCCACATCCAAAAATCCATATTTGAACAAAGACTGGGAAAAATTCCTACACAGAGCCAACATTTTGTAATTAATCATAAAAACTATCATTGTGTGGGAATTGTTGTTTAGCAAGAGCAAACACCTGCTCTGGTCTATCTTCTTTTTGTCATGGTTTGGACAATTTTCAGGAGTTCGGAGGTAAAGCTTGGTTTTCAGTAGCTCCAACTTCTTTTTTGGTGATTTTTCCATTCTTTTTTTTTTTTTTTAAACTGTTCCTTCCTCAGTGGTGAGACATCCCAGTCAGTATTGGGAATTAATGTTTGTTTTCACATCACTGTCTGGGTTCATGTGTGAGAGGCAGAGTAGGAAGCTGGCAGCAAGTTCGAGGGTCCCTGATATATGATGGATGCAAACTCCAGAAGTTTACAGGGCCACGGGTGATGAAATGTGTGGATCTGAGGACTCAGGGGAGGTGCATGGAACCAGATTGTGTTTGGGGAGGGAGGGAGAAGGGACAAGTACAGGAATAAGTGGGGGTTTTGCTGAATCTGTGGGACTCTGCTGCCAGACATCCCAATGGCTCTCTGGCAGTGTCCTGCTGCAAACTGGGCTTCCCAGATTTTACTCATGGCTTGTAAATAGTCCAAGGGAAAAAAAAAATCCATTATTCTGGTCAGAAAGCACTTTGGCTGAAAAGCTGCATTTTTTATTATTTGTGTGTGTTGCAGTCCACAAATAATAAATAAAAGCCTGGGTGATTTAGTTTTAATGATGTTCCCTGGTTTCAGCTGTCCCAGGTGTGCCAGGTCCAGCCCCTGTTCAGCCACTTCATCAGTGCCAGGGAAATGTGCAGCTGATCATCCACCCCCTGTGCCCTGCAGCCCCTCCTGGGCTCTGCTGCTGCACTTGGGACTGGCCCCGCTGCCACAGTCCCATTCCAGGCTGGAGCTGGAACAGGGGTGCGGAATTCCGGCCGGGGGGTTTGGGGAATCCAGGCAGGGAACAGGGAGGGTTGGGGAATTCAGGGAGGGGAACAGGGAGGGTTGGGCAATCAGGCAGGGGAACAGGGAGGGTTTGGGGAATCCAGGCAGGATGTTTGTAGCTGATCCTTCCTTCTCTCCCTGCAGGGCTGCTGCGTTTCCAGCATCAGACACTGCCACAGCAAAGGGCTGATCTCTGCAGATCTCCCCCTCCTAAAGCAGGGAAATGTTTGAAATAAAACCTTTGGAATTTTTTGCAGTGAAAATATTCCCTCTGAGGGGGAACATTCATTTCCATGTAGGTGTTTGGGTAGAAAAGAGAGAGAAAGCAGGATGGGTGACATCCAGAGGGTCACCTCTGGTGCAGAGAGCCGGGAGCTCTGCACTGACCCAGCTGGGAGGGAAGGAGGGATGGAGTTGTTTCCCTCTGTATTTCCCTGTTGCTGGTGCCTCTAATCTGTGGAGAGCTGATCCAGCTGACAAAGCTCCGTGTCCAGAGATGGTGCAAACACTCCAAGGCAAGAGCAGGGAACCCTGCAGTGATTCATGACTTTGTTCCCATCCTCAGGTCCATGGCTGGGAATATTCCGTGGGGTTTGGAGCTGAATTGAGGAGAGCTGGTGCTGGGTATCACATTTTTGAAGAGAAAGGCTTTGCAGTTTTCCTGCTTGCAGTGAGCCCTTTGGATGCCCTCAGCACTTTGGGAAGACTTCCAGGTCCCCTCAGCAGAGTTCCCTGTCCCCAGCTGGGTCCCCTTCCCCTTCTGGCCCCGGGAGCTGCCGCACTGTTCATGGATCAAACCCTGCCCTGTGATGGAAGCTGAGGCCTGAGCCATGAGCTGCACTGGGAATGAGGGCCCTGAGCTACAACTGGCACCAGCAACTGCCCAAAACTCAGTGGTGGAACAGAAGCCCAGCCCTGGTGTGCTGGAGCAGCCTGAGCCACGGGCACGGGGGGGGCCATGGGGCAGCAGCCTCGGGCATCAGCTGAGAAACTGGAACTGCCACAACAGCCACCTCTGGAGAAATCCCAGACAGATCCCCAAAATGCTGTCTGGGGGCTGCTCCTGGGTCTGGCTGTGCCACCCTGGTGGAGCTGAGCCATGAGGGAGGGTTCCTGGTGGGCCTTTCAAGGGGTCCTTTGGCTGCCCAGGAAGCAAAGGGGCTGGGTTGGGGGTTAAGCTTTAGGACTCGAGTGCTGTGTAACCCTGGGCTTCCTTTGGTCAGAGCAGGGGCTGATGGCACCATGGCTTTGATCCCTGTGTGGGCCATTCACTGAAGAGATGGACTCCAGGATCCTGGTGGGTCCCTTCCAACTGAAGACTTTCTGTGGTGCTGTGAAATCCACCCCATTCCCACCTGCCCCTTCAGGATCACTGCAAAGCACAGGCCCAGGCTGGCAGTAGGATGTGCCTGTGCCATGTGCTGGGAGCTGGTGTCCCCCTGCAGCCCAGGCAGGGTTATTCCAGCACCTGGATCCTGACTAAGCCCTGCACTGAGCCGTGGTGTTCAGCGCTGCCAAGCCCTGCCTTCAGCAGCCAGTTCCCAGGGGGATGCATCCCTTCATGCTGGATAGAAACCTTAAATTTACATCTCCAGTTAAAGAGCAGCTTCCCAGATAAGGCTTCAGTCTCTCGTGAGGATGAACAGAAACATCTCCTCCATTACAGATTTAGTCCCTTTTTTCTGATGAGGCTCTGGCTGTGCAGGCGTTTTATGGGTTCCCCCAGAGGGAGTCTGGTGCAGCGTTAAATCTTTGCTGTGTCAGGCTGAAAAGTCACTCGAGATGGTGCTTAAACACCTCCTCCAGTCCCCAGGCAGCCGAAAATCCTTCCCTGCTGGATCACAAGTGGGAGATTAAAATCAGCGCGTGCTGCGCATCCAGCAGGGATGGGATGGGATGGGATGGAGGGGCTGCGGGCCCTCCCTGTTCCTGCTGCCGCCCACCTGCTCCAGGGCCACCTCCAGCCACTCCTCCCGTCCCTCCTCCAGGGCTCCACTTCCCTCCCCTGCTTATGGAAACGATAAATGTCCCCGAGCAAGGACTGATCCCAGCACAACAGCAGCAATTCCAGAGCGTTCCAAAATCCACCTCGCACAGCTGTGCCCGGCCTCCGCCTCGCCGTGGGCAGCACAGAAACCAAACAAGCGCAGCCCAAGTTGTTAAAATAACACAGCTTGTTGCTCAAACAGGCGAGGGCTGGGCTGCAGAACGAGAGCTCTTGTCCCTGGAGCTCACCTGGCTTTGTGGAGCCCCCCCGGCATGCCGGGCTCCCGCTGCTCCGGGCTGCCAGCGCTGCGGGAGCGCGGGGGTGGGCGGTGAATTAAAGATGAAGTGGCGCCTGGAACCGTGAAGTTCCTGCCTTAATATCATTTTCGGAGGAGTGCTGTGCGTTTGATAACATGTGCCATGCACACGGTTATTTCCTTGAATTAGATAACAGCAGATAACACAATGATCCTAATCTGCCCCCCAGGCCGGCGCTGGAAGCCTGGCATTACAGAGCCCGGCTTATCTGATCCCGGCGGCTCCTCCCGAGCCCCCCCAGCTCCCCAGGTGAGACATTGCCCAGCTCAGTGCTGCTGCAGAACCGAGCTCTGCTGCCTGGAGCCGGCCCCAGGGCGTGGGGCTGGACACCCTCGGGAACAGGGGCTGGAACCCTCGGGAATTTGGGTTGGAGACCACAGGAACTGGGGCTGGAGACAGCTCCTGCCAGCTTCAGGGGCTCTTGAGGGCTTTATAAGGAGGGACAGGGTGAGGATACTAAAACTGGATCCCCAAAGGGCCTCAAAGTTCCACATCCTAGGTGGTTCCCACAGGGAGATTGTCTCCCACCGCTGGCTCACCCTCCAAGAGGATCCATCTCATCTCCTCCAGGTGGGATAACATTGTCCAGGACCCACTTCAAGGCACTGAGAAACCCACAAGGGGGGTTTCTTGGTTGTTTGGTTTCTTCTTTTCCCCAAATCCCCCCCGGATCCTGGTGTTGGAGCAGTGCTGGGACAGTCCTGCATCACAGGCAGAACTTGCTGTGACTTGCTGTGCCTGCCCCTCCTGGGATCCATCCCACCCCACCCCTTTGCAGACACAGCAATGCAGAGATCTCCCCTGGAGGCACAGATGTGCTGCCCCAGCTAAAGGCTGCTTGAGCCCAGCTTGGTGAGGCATCTGCAACACCTCTGGTCCTGCAACAGGTCAGGAGGGCTTTGGACACAGAGAAAATCCTTTCCAGCAGCTCCTGCTGGGAGAGGGGCTCAGACATGCAGTGGGTCCAAGTCTGCAGAGACAAAATCAAAGTGGTCCCCCTTTTCTTGTGCTGGGCAGGTCTGGGAGCTTGGCCCCTTCCCAGCTGGAAGCAGCTCCCTCTCCAGAAGGAGGGATGCTCCTTCCCTCCCTCAAGCACAGAGGGGAGCAGGTATTTATGTCTGGTTTTCCCCCTGCTGGCATTTAATGGCCGTTTTAGCAGCACAAAGAGAAAATGCTGCTTATTCATCGTCCCTGTGTGGGACTGAGATGGAGAGCAGGGAAGGCAGAAGCACCTCGGGCTCGTTGCTCCAGTCTCGTCCTCAGCAGTGATCTCAAGAATGAAGAATAACTTCATTTCCAGCTCTCATCTTGTCTCCTCTCCCTGCTCTCCGTGGCTCTGCTCGGGGCCATGCCCACCCTGGCACAGGGCAGCAGGAAAATCAGTCTGATGGAGATCCTGGGGGAGCCCTGCCCCAGCCCGGGCTCCAGGGGCAGCAGAGAGGAGATGAAACTCGGCCTGCACGTGGGAAGGTCAGGAAGGGCAACCCAGTCCCTGCCAGGGTGCAGGCTGGCAGAGCAGCACTGTGGGCTCCAGTCTGGGCTAAGAGGGGTGAGAGGATCCCACTGCACCTGCCTGGGTTTGCCCTGAGCAGAGTTCACAGGAATGGAAACCCCCAGAGTGTTTAACCTGTTCCTGATGCAGCCCACGGTGTGGTTGTGTTCCTGCTTGCCCAGCAGAAGTGTTAATGAGCAATGTGGCAGCAGCTCTCTGGCCACAGAGAGCAGCACAACTTTCCCAGGCATTGTCCTGGGAAAGGCTGTGAGAAGAACAGAGAAGAGAATGAGAAACAATTCTTATCTTCACTTGCTGCTCCTGTTGTTGTGAACATGTGGAATGTGTTATGGAGATTTGTTTACCAAAGGGTGATTTCTTAATTTGCCAATGGTGATGATGTTTGGACTGGATACCAATTAGGTGCACCTGTATCATAGCTGTCAATAAAAGCAATCAGTTTCTTAAAAATGATAGATTATTGATCAGTCTTCTGAAATACATGGAGTCCATGCTAATTATTACCCAGCCAGGGCCTGTGTCAATGACAGACTAATTAGCGCCAGGCCAGGTTTGCAGATGTCCTGGCAGAGCTCTGGTGGCACCCACACCCAGCAGAGTTCCTGCCACACACACTCTGCTGTTTCACACAAGCAAACCCCACCAGAGCCATTCTGACTTGCCCAGGAAATAAAAGCAGTGCAGGGCCTTTGTGCCACATGTGGAAAATGGCCATGGATAATTTAAAGTGTTCTTTGGAAGCATCTGGAAATGTATTGCAAAGTGGTTTGAGCAGTAAATGCCATGTTGGATTTTATGCAGGAGAGGACATGCAGCCTGCCGGGGCTGGGACGTGCTTTGCCCAGCTCCCAGTGACTGCAGTTTGCAAACAGCCCTTGGAGCTCCCTGGGCTCTGGCTCCTCTCAGGACCAGGAGCTGCTTTGTTCATTCCCTTCCTTTGCAGAAAGCCCTTGGGGCTCACAATCAAATCCCAGGCACAAGTTGGTATTTTAGCAGTCATTTGGGGGAAGACACCTTGGAAGCTGCGTGGATGCCAGCAGAGAGCATTTCCCACTCAGGGCTGTTGCAGCCAGAGGTGTTCAGCCCTGAAGGGGCTGGGCCAGCCCAGTTTGGGGTTGGTTGGTGCTGACACAGCCCCAGGCAGGTGTTTTATGCTGGGCTGGAGCCTCGCAGGACAGGAAGGATCTCCTGCTTCATTTATTCTCCTTTCTGTGCTTCAATCCTACACCCAGCCTGGGCTGGGGACCACGGGCACTGCAGGGGCTGGGGCTGGGGCTGGGCAGAGAGGGGAGAGCTGGGGGTGCTCAGCCTGGACAGAAGGCTCCAGGCAGAGCTCAGAGCCCTGGCAGGGCCTGAAGGGGCTCCAGGAGAGCTGCAGAGGGACTGGGGACAAGGATGGGGGGACAGGAGCCAGGGAATGGCTGCCAGTGCCAGAGGGCAGGGCTGGATGGGATCTTGGGAATTGGGAATTGTTCCCTTGCAGGGTGGGCAGGGGCTGGGCTGGAATTGCCAGAGCAGCTGGGGCTGCCCCTGGATCCCTGGCAGTGCCCAAGGCCAGGCTGGACATTGGGGCTGGAGCCCCTGGCACAGGGGGAGGTGTCCCTGCCATGGCAGGGGTGGCTCTGGGTGGGGTTTCAGGTCCCTTCCAACCCAAACCATTCTGGAATTCTGTCTAATTCTGGCTCCTGTGCCTGTCTGGGGGCACTTCTGTCCCTGCCCCCTGGGCTGCACCTTCCTTCTCCTCTTCCTGCTCTGCAGCTTTCCTTGCTGTTGTTACATTCTGGTTCAAGTGGGTTTTAATCCACATAAAACAACGAGCAAAATGTAAAATATTATTATATGATGAAAATGATTTTATATTGTAGTTAGCTCTAGGCATTCCCTTTCTTATTTCATCATGATCGTTAGACTTCTTTTATTCCTTTCATAAAGAAAAACAGTTAATGTAAAAATAAAAGGAATTTTGATGATGTGGGTGAATTCCAGTGCTCAAGGCTTTCCTCCACATGTGCTCAAAGATGTGTGTGAACTTTCATGCAAGAGCCTGAGGAGGAAACCCAAGTCACCCAAGTCCTGTCAAAGGCAGGAGGAGTTTGATCACAGGGCAGAGAGGAGCAGAGTGGCTCTGGGGGGGTCCTTGTCACCCTCACATTTGGGGCCAGGCCGGAAACGTCTGCCCTGGCCAGGACACCCAGAAGGTCCAAGGTGATCTGGAACCTTCCCCGACGTTCCCAGCTGGTGCAAAGCAGGCAGTGCTGCTGGGGGCTGCTGTGGGACAGGCTGCTCCTTCTGAGCCCACAGCCCAGCTGCTCTACCCCGTGGGATAAATCCAGCAGCAGGGATGAGCACTGGGGCAGGGCTGGGGTCTCCATGGATCGGTGGGACAGGAGCAGGCTCAGCTCTCCCACTCACCAGGGTCTCTTATCAGGCCTCTCCCACTGATTGCTGGGATCAAATTCGGCCCTTGACACAAACACTTCAGCCAGGAAATTTGATTTTTTATGATTTTTTTTCCAAAGCAGGAAAAGTTCTGGAGCTGAGAGGTTCATGGTGGGAGCCAGCGCAGCCAAACCATGGGGATCAGGATCAGGGCAGTAAATCCCTGGGATTCCTGGTCTGGACCCTCCCGAGCTGTCCCCAGTGCCCCAAGGGACAGCAGTGCCAGAAGAGCACTGGAGGAGCCGTGTTCCCATCCCGTAGGGAGCAGGGCACTGCCCTGTGCCGAGGAAAATCTGCGGGTGTTTGCAGCTGGGAGAGGCTGTGGCCGTGCCCTGGAGCCCCGCTCTGGAGCACAGGGATGCCCCAGGAGGGAGCTGTGGCTTCCAGGCTTCGAAGAGACCGTCACGGACAATTATCAGCCTGATACAAAGCCAATTACCAACTATTTTTAGAAAGCCTTTGACAGCCTCCCCCCTTCAAAGGCGGGGATGTTTATTCATTATATTCCCGACCAGCTCCGCAGCCCGGGGTTGGTGACATGTCACAGGCACGGAGTGTCACAGCTCGGCACTGGCAGTGGCACCGGCACAGCAGCCCTGTCACCTCCCCAGCGCCAGGGCCAGCGGGGCAGAGCGATGGCAGCGCTGCCTCCAGGGACAATTAAACACCACGCGGCCATCAGGCAGGGTGACAGCAGCGGGGAATGCTCGGTCACTGCCGAGTCCTGGAGCGAGAAATCCCTGACCCTGCAGGAGCCACCCCAGGGGACATCAGCGCGAGGGAAAGGCAGCGCAGGGCCGGGCTGGGAGGGGACATGGAATGGGCACGGCTGGTGCTGGGGGGCGGCCCTGGTTCCTCCCAGCCTGGAAGAGCTGAGAGCAGGCAGGGAGGGAGCAGCCCTGAAACCCAGCGGCTCAGCACCGCCCCTGCCCTGCCCTGCCCTGCCCCTGTCCCTGTCCCTGTCCCTGTCCCTGCCCTGCCCTGCCCTGTCCTGCCCTGCCCTGCCCTGCCCTGCCCCTGTCCCTGCCCCTGCCCCTGTCCCTTCCCCTGCCCTGCCCCTGCCCCTGCCCCTGTCCCTGCCCCTGCCCCTTCTCCTGCCCCTGTCCCTGCCCCTGCCCCTGTCCCTGTCCCTGTCCCTGTCCCTGCCCTGCCCTGCCCTGCCCTGCCCTTGTCCCTGTCCCTGTCCCTGCCCCTGCCCCTGTCCCTGTCCCTGCCCCTGCCCTTCCCGTCCCTACTCCTGCCCCTGCCCCTTCTCCTGTCCCTGCCCTGCCCTGTCCCTGTCCCTTCTCCTGCCCCTGTCCCTGCCCCTGCCCTGCCCCTGCCCCTGCCCTGTCCCTGCCCCTGTCCCTGTCCCTGTCCCTTCTCCTGCCCCTGCCCCTGCCCTGCCCCTGCCCCTTCTCCTGTCCCTGCCCTGCCCCTGTCCCTGTCCCTGTCCCTGTCCCTGTCCCTGTCCCTGTCCCTGTCCCTGTCCCTTCTCCTGCCCCTGCCCCTGCCCTGCCCTGCCCCTGCCAGCCCCACTGCTCTGCCACAGTCCTGCAGACAGGAGCAGAGCCGTGGGGCACCTCCAAACTAAACTTACTCCTTCTTTTTAAAAGCTTTGAGGCCCAGGGCCAAATTCAGAGCTGATGCTCTGTGTGGCACAAATTTCAGTCTCCCCTTCTCTCCCCCTTTCCCCACGCAGAGGTTATTTTAGGCTAGAAGTTATTTTAACTCGCACCTTTCCTTTGGTGCATAAATTACACTCATTTATATTGCTTTCTGCATCAGCAGCCGGGGGTAAGAGGTGCCCAGGGAGCCTCAGCAAACCTGCCAGGCTCTGAATTGTGCCACCTTCACCAGCAATGCTGAATTTGCCCCGTGGCATCCCAGGGGTGCAAACATCCTGACTGGAAGGGCCAAGACAGGATATGGATGTGCTCAGCACCCCTGTCCTGCCCTCCTGACTTGTGTGAACAGTCCATGGTGTCCTGGCCAGGCTCAGAAAGCCTCTGGAAGTTTGTCCTGGGTTTGGAGGGGGTAGAGCAGAGCCTGTGAGGCTCTTGCAGACCTTCTGCCAAGGGAAGCATGGACGTGTCACCAAGGCTTCTCCATCACAGCAACGTGGGCTCCTCAAACACCCTGCTGGGAAGGGCTCCTCAAAAATTCCTGCTGGAAAGGGTCCATGAATATCCCTGCTGAAAGGGGCTCCCCAGATATCCCCACTGGGAAGGGCTCCATGCATATCCCCATGGGGAGGGGAGGGTGAGAGCTGCCAGGGGTGTGAGCCAGGCTGGGACACCGTTCTGCCACGGGAAGAGGGCTTTAGGTCCAGCAGATGGTTCAAACCGTGGCCTTTAACACAGGACTCCTGTTTAAACAAACTGGGAGTCGATTCCCAGCTGACAGCTCCTCCAAAGCCCCGGTGATCTGTGTGCAGCTCTTGCAGGAGCAGTTAAAGTGTAGTCAGCTCAGCCTAATTAATGAATTGTGCCCCTCAATGTGCATCTTACCTTAAGCTGAAGGTAAAGCCCAGCTCTCAAGGTCTAACCAGGTGGTTCCCAGGCTAAACCCCACAGTTCAGCCTGGTTAAAGCTCCGAGGGTTTGACCCTGGGATCAGGATCTGCAGCCCACGCTGTGTCTGGACTTGTTGGATTGTGAGTGACAATTCCCAGGCACCGCAGTGGACTCTGCACTGAGCCACATTTCCTGCTCCAAGCGCTGCCTCCATCCTCTGCTAAGTGTACCCAAGTTTTAGTGTTTAATATTTAAACATGAAAGTTCTTTTGAGACATTTAAAGCGGAATTATTAACAGCCCCATGTAGAACTGACAGGTTAACAGTGCGACAATTAAAAAGAAAGGTTAAATACATTTTCTTTTCAGACCAACTGCTGTTGCCTAAGACTAATAAATCCACCAGGAGATGGTTTTTAGAGAGTGTGAGTGGCTGTGTGTCAGCTTTTATAGGCTGGAGTTTTTCAGAAATCACCACACTTCTCTTTCCAGGCAGCTACAGGTTTCAGACTATATTTAGCAGATGGGGCTTCTTCCAAAGAGTTGTGTGAATCAAGCTGGAAATAAAATTAAAAAAAAAAAAAAAAAGAATATAAAAAAAAGCAAACCCTACCGGCTGTGGGGCTTTAAACATTCAAGCTCACAGTTTGCTTGGCTTTTTTAATGTACCATGATCTTCTTTTGTCTTGATGGCTCTGAAAACACAGGGGCTGGAGAGCAGCAGGAATTCTGGCTCTCTGAGGAATCAGTTCGAGTACTGAACTCCTGTTTCTCCTTTGGAAAATCGCTGTCCCCCCTGACCGGCAGGACACGGCCTTGGGAAGAGCCAGGGTGACTTTCTAGGGACAGTGAGGTGCCAGCTGGGGCAGCCAGGCCGTGGAACAGCCCCCAGCCCCTCCTGGGTGTTTGTGGGCAAAGTTCAACCTTTCAGAGAGACATTTTCCACCTCTGCTGTGTGCAGTGACACAAACATCCCCTCAGTATGATTCCCCTGTGACTGCACAGAGATGTGTGGCTGCAGGGCTGCAGGACAAGCAGATTAAAGGTGACCCTGTGACACGCTGAGCGAGGTGGCCCTGGGGGAGCAGGTGACCTCCAGAGGCCCCTGGAGCCCCAGCTGCCCTGTGACTCTGGAGGGAAGGGCACTAGAATTTCAAGATAAATCCATCTGTGACTTTGGAACGTGAGGACAAGGACAGCCTCCAGCTCCCTGCAGAGCCTGGGCACTGGAATTGCTGGGGAGGGGGTCTGGCTGTCCCCTTCCCCATTTCCTCCCCCCAGGAGTTCTCTCCTTGCCCCTCTCAGGCCCCACAGGACCCCAGTCCAGCTCAGCATCACCCTCCCTACAATTACACCTCTCTCCCAGCTTCTCTTCCCAGCTCCACGAGTCCCTGCTTGCCAAGGCTCCTGATGGACATTGCTTTGGACCCAAATCTGCCACCATGAAGGGCCATGTGACTTACAAGTAGAGAGGAATATTTACTCACCCGTGCTTTTACCATGTTAAAAAACACTGCCTGATGTTTTAAATGAGTTCCTGACAGCAGCACTGGAGGTTCCAGACTATTAGAAGCACATCAGAGGAAGGCATTACAGGATGGCCACAAGCCATGGTTATAATCAACCTAGGCTTGATTTATTAAACTCTATAGCAACCCATATAAATTGATTAGCCATTTATCAAAATGGCTGTTAATCATGGATTATCCCTTTGCACAAATTTAGAAAACTGGCTGGGTTAAGACCAGCCTGAAAGAGCGGGAGAAGCCCAGGGTTAAAACTTTGGGGAGAGAACCAGGCTCCCCTCCAGGCTCCATCCTCTGAGGTTTCCCTCTTCCTGCCCTCCTCCAGGCCATGGAGTGAGCGTGGAGAAGGACACAACAGTGCCAGCTCTGCCCAGGGGTCCCAGCAGTGTCCCCCTGTCACAGAGGGACACCCCACAGTGTGGGCAGCACTCCTGGTCAGCATTCCTGGGGGAACCACGGTGAGTGGCAGCTCTGGAAGGATCCAAACCATCCCCGGGCATCCAACCACCCTCGGCGGTGCTGATGTTCACAACCTGGGAGCAGAGGGTCCCTGGAATGTTCCAGTATATATCTCTGAAAGGTCAGTGTGACAGCATTATAGGGGACCTGGGAAAGCTCCCCTGCCACCTCAGCTCTGCCCTATCTGTCACCAGCACACTCCAGTGTCAGCTTTTCCAGCCTCAGCACATCCCACAGCTCCAGCCTGCTCTGATCTTCCCTCTTCCCACATCCCCCATGAATCCACAACACCAAGTGTGGCAGGAAGGAATTGCTGTTCCCATCAAAGCACACTTCCAGCGAGGCTGTGTGAGCACCAGGGCTGCCCAGTGCTGCCAGGCTCCCTCTGAGGAGCTGCACCAGAATCAGTTCCACAGCGTCTTTAACTCACTGCGTGCAGGGAGCAGGCAGGTCCGTCCCACAGGGCACCAGGGGAGCAGTGGGGCCAGTCAGGAACGCCCTGACCCTGCAGTGGGGCCTTGGGCACCCTCAAATGGCAGCTGGAGCTCCAGAGTGGAGCTGCTGTCTGTCCAGGGCTTCAGGGCACCTGGAGAGCCAGGCTAGTTTGGAACACAGACAGCTCCTGGGATGCTCTGATTCAACAGGAGTCAGCACCTGTGGAGAGAGGAGTTTTCCCATCCCAAATCATCACAGAATTATTGGATGGTTGAGTTGGGAGGGACCTTAAAGACCATCCCATTCCACCCCTGCCATGGACAGGGACACCTCCCCCTGGCCCAGAGTGCTCCAAGTGTCCAACAAGGATGTTGTTCCTCAGCATTCCCCGTAATTCTCACCCAGCAGTTTATGGCAAACAGCCTTGAGAACAGTCTGGGAAAGCTTTGATGATCCCTGTGCTGGATCCCATCAGTGCAATTGCAGCTGCCCCGAGCTGGCAGGAGCAGGACAAGGGAGGTTTCCATGGGATTTCTTTGCCAGGGTGTGCAGAGCAGAGCTGACACAGACCCACAGGGCTCCCAGTGACTTTATTAAAGTCACTCTCCAAACAAATCACCCTGGAGGCAGGAATGGGGTGAACCTCAGGAGGAACAGCACTGCCCTGCAGTGGGGCTTGTTTCTTTGGAGATGCCACGGTTTCCAGCTTGGGATCTGAAGCATTCCTATGAAATCCCTTCTGGCACTGGATTTTATGGCAGCTTTGTCACCTCAGAGCTCTGGTGGCTTTGCCAGGTGATCAGGCAGAGATGCAGCAGCATCTCCCACCCCAGCTGCTCTGGGCTCAGCTGTGTGACCCCACTGTCCGCAGAGGTGCCCAGAGCTTTCACTGGGGTGCATGTGAGGGTGGGAGGCTGGAAGGGATTGGTGCAGCTGGAAGGGATTGGTGCAGCGGGAAGGGATTGGTGCAGCTGGAAGGGACTGGTGCAGCTGGAAGGTCTTTGCCCATCATTCAGCTGAGAGCAGGAAAGAAGGTAAACAAAACACATCTTGGCCAATTCCAATTCCAAAATTCCAGTTTGTCCCTGTGGCCACACGTGGCAAGGCTTGGCTGCTGTCAGGCACCTCAGGAGATTTGTCCATGCAGGGACTCTCTACAAAATTCATCTGAATTAAGCAAAAGCCAAAATTTCCAGTGGATTTGCTGAACTGTATTAAGCCCCAGTGTGAGTTATGCTAAATGAAATGAAGACGATGTTCATTTTAAGAAGGCTCCCGTGCATGTTTGAGGAACATGTAATCATCTTGGATATCTCCCTGGAGGAGAACCAGGGGGAGAAGCTCGGGAGCTGAGGGGATGTGGGTGCCTGCTGCTCATTCCAAAATGTGGGAGAGGGATGTGGTTTTCCCACCCTGGAAAGATGTGAGGGGTGCAGAAAGGACAGTGGCCATGGACACTGGGCCATGCTGGGGTTCAGGGCTGGATTAAGGAGGGGTCTCTCTGGACCCCCCAAAGCTGAGCCCCCCAGGCCTGTCCCCAGCACAGCTCCATCACAGCCTCTGAGGAACAGCAATGCAGAGGATTTGCCATAAGAACTCCCTTCCCCAGTCCTAATCCGTGTCACTTTAAGTACAGCAGAGAACCAGATCTGACAGCTGGTTGGGTTTACCCCGGCACCGAAATATCCATGTGAAGTACTCCGGGCTTTGAAGCCCTGTTCATGCCCCAAAGTGAGAGCAGCATTAACTCCTGAGTGCAGCAAACAACCTGACTGACACAAATGCTCTTATGTGGGGAAGAGGAACAAGCTGTGCTACCAGGAACGGCTTTATACCTCCAACTAAATCCATTTTTGCCTTTGTGCTGATACAACTAATCAGCAGTTAATATGCAGTCCCATCAGCACACAGAGTAACAAAGCCCTGTTTCCCCAAGATCTGCATTTCATGCTTGATTGCGAGCTCCGATCAAATCCTTTCCTGCCGTTCCAATGGGTTTTGCTAAATTCTCTCCCCTGGTGTGGGGTCTTTGATAACTGGTGAGGTAGAAGCCCACGCTCTGGCCTGCTGTTCAGACAAGAAATGCTGATTGGGAGCATTTATGGGCTTTCTCTCTTCAACCTGACCAGTGTTTTCACAGTGTGGATAAAACCTTAATTGTATGTGAGACTGCTTTCCTCCCCCATCAAATCTGCTTGAAACTGCCAATGGCTTCAAAAATTATTAAGGTCAGAATAAACATGCAGGAACACTCACGCATTCATTCCATCATCATATAAGCTTAATTTCCTTAGGCAAGCAGGCTAAAAATATCCCCTGTGCCCAGAAGAGGTAATTACACCGGCATAAAACTCCGTGGGGTCGAGCTGGTTCTCGCCACGGTTTGAAGTGGTGTCCTGACACAGCACACCCCAGCCACCCCCTGCCTACCCCACACATGTCCCACAGCCACTGCAGCTCCCCCCAGCACGGGGAAAACGCTGGGTTCTGAATTCCCTCTGGCACGGAGCAGGATCCCAGTTCCCCATGCCAGGATGGGCAGGGCTGGCCAAGCCTGGAGTGGCTGGGGAAGGTGTCCTCTTGGATCATGTCCTCACCCCCTGGGACAAAACGCTCCTGTCAGGCTGGGTTTGGGAAGCTGAGCTGTAATGGTGACAGACAGCTCCAGATCCTCCCCTGCAGAGCCTCATCCCAGAGCTGGCACTCCCCAGTGGGATCTTTCTGAGAGCTGGCACAGAGCAAATCCAGCAAATCCAGCAGCGATGTGGGGACAGCTGGGCTGGCCCCATGCCCCAGCCCTCCTGCTGCCCTCACACCTCACAGGGCAGGGGCTCTCTGTCCAAACAAAGACAATTCCCACCAAAGCTCCAGATTCAACTGGCCTCTCTTTTCAGGGAGAGAAAAGTCCTGTGGCAGCTACACCTACACTCATGTGACTGCTTGAAAATACACTTGATGGCCACAGGCACCAAGGGTCCAAGTGTCCCTCTTCCCAATAATTCATACAGAAGCCAGGAATTATAATTATTCCTAAAATTACTTTTAGCCAAAGTAAGACCCCTCACTTCTGGTGTCCAGGCTGCCCTGGGGCAGTCAGGGGCAGCAAGGGGGCTCCAAGGGGAGTGATGACAGCACTTCACACACTCAGCTCCAGACAGAAGATTGGCTTTGCCCAGTGACCCCCGTGAGGTATCTGCAGCCATCTCCTCTGGACTGGAGTCAGTTCTTTCCCTGCAGGGCTTTGTGGGGATGATCTCTCAGGACCGAGTCCTTCCTGCCAGGCACAAGGGACCTTCTCCAGGTCCTGCAGCTGTAAATTCTCCACCAGGGGCCCATTTGTAAATTCTCCACATTTCCCATTTGAAGCACTCCACACAGGTAACTGGGTTGGCTGTTTGATGCACTTTCCTCTTAGACAGTCCAACAAAGAGTAATTAACCCTTTAGGAGGAGCCCCTTATGGAGCACTGCCATTTGAACACATAGCTTGCAGGAGGAACTTTTCCAGTTGCCTGGAGAAAACAGCTGTGGGAGTATTTTCTTTTAGCAGGGCACATTTTCGCCATTCAAATAAAGCAGATAATTAAAAAAATAAACACAGATCTGCCATATAGCTGAGGATGAAATTAAAATTGGACAGGTTGATTATAACCTGTCAGAGCCACAAGCCAATTAAATGCCTTCAGCAAGGCATGGAGGGACCTGAATGTCCCTGAGAGGAGTTCCAAGGCCTCTCATCCGAGCTGCAAACTTTGATCAGCTGCTGCTGAGTTTGCTGAGCCCCAGCAGCAGCAGGCAGGCTCATTTCTGAGCCTGGAGCTGCCAGGGAGGGTCAGCACCGTGGATGGGCTGGGTCAGGCTGGACACAGCCCTGGGGGAGTTCCCTCCATGCCAGGGATGCTCTCTGAGCTCAGCTTTCACCACCTTTGCATCTCCTGAGCTCTGCAGTTCAGTGCCTTGGGGGGAACCTGGGCCATGGCTGAAAACCCACCCTGAAGGAAAAGCTTCTCTAAGCCTCACAGGGAACTATTTAAGGAAGATAAAGCTCCAACTCTGATCTATTCCTAGGGAATTTCCATAAATCATGTTATTTCAGAATCTTTTCCTCTGAGAATGAAGGCTAGAAGGGGTCCTCTGGTTTCATCTTTTGCCTGGCAAGGGATTTTTTGCAAATCAGCTTTTCGATAGCTGGATCAGTTTGTGTGAATTCACAGTTTAATGCAAAGGAGGATCCTTGGATTTGTGTGTGCAGTGTGGGAAGCATGTTAAATTCTGAAAAAGATGGAAGTTGGATCCATCTCAAAGAACCTCAGACCAGCAAAGCCCTGCACACCCCAGATCCTCTTTAGTCAGGCAGGTTTTTCCATCCCAAACCCAGTCCTGCCATGGCCACCAAATCTCACAGCAGTGACCTCCACAAGAGCCCTCAGAACCCAAAACTCCTCCTCCTGCCCATCAGGAGTGGCTCTGCAGCCCAGAACCTCTGTTTGGGATCTCCTGGAAGCACTGTGGGCCCAGGAGGGTTCCCTTGCTCCTTTCCCAGCATCCCTCACGTTCTCCTCTCAACATTTGGGAGCAATAATGGATGTGCAGAATGCAAGAACTAATTAGAGTGTCTTCTGCTTTCAGAAAGGAAGCAGAAACCACAGCAAATGACATTCCAGCAAAAACGGGGTCAGCTCATATTAAACTCCCTTCCCATTTATCTTTGGTCTTTAGCATTAAATTTACCATACATATTAGAAACAAATTTTAATTTTCCACAGCATTGGGCAATATCTTCTCCTTAAAGCCTGGCAGAACATTCATTAGCATCCTCTCCCTCCAGTTCAGTGTGACTGTCTCCTCATTTGCACATAAATGTGAACTTTGCTGCCTGCACAAACTTGTCTGAGTGACACCAAAGTTCTGTATCAATACTCAGCTCACACCTCCCCACACATTCCTGTGCCTGCCTTCCACTCTGCTGGCTGGAAATAATTCCCAAGAGCTCTGGGAAGAAGATGCTGCTGGAAACACCAGTATGGAGAGATAGAAGTGAATGTATCAGTTGGACTTCCAGCCTAATTAAAGCACGTTTCCCACCTTAAAGTCAGGCTTTAGAGTTAAGCCCATGGCATGAAAAGGTATTTCCAGAGGGCAATTCATCCCTCTGGGCAGCTGCTGGGAGCAGGAACGGCCGCCAGTGGTGAGGATCTGTGAGGAGGCAGCAGGGCTCAGCAGCCTGCTCCTTCCCAACCTGCCCCCGAGCCAGTCAGACCCCAAAAATCCTGGGAATAGCCCCAAGTCTCATTCCCATGGGTGTCAGAGGCATTCATCTCACCCAGCTTCAGGTGGTTCTAAGGCAGAGGACAGCTCTCCCTCCATGGCCAGTGGGCACACAGACATTCCCAGGATGTTCCCTCAGACATTCCCTGAGAGCTCTTTTAGGGATCATCCACACCTCGAGCTCTGCTTCCTCTCCAAGCAGAGGACTCTCACTCCTATGGCATGCTGATACAGGAGGAATTTCATGCCCATCCCTCCACAGACTACTGCATTTTTAATAAATAAACACTGCCCTCTGCATCGTGCACTTGGAGGAGAGGATTTGACTGTAGGGAGGCACTTCCCATCTGCAGCAGAGATAATGACACGTCCATGTCCCCAGCCCCACGAGGACAGGACCCCACAGAGGGCAGAGGATGCCGTAGAAATCAGGAATTTAGGAACATTTCAGCTCGCTGAGAGATAAGGGGCTACAGAGCACTGAGGGCATTTCAGCTGCCAAGCCCTGGCCAGCGGGCAGAGCCAGCTGTGTGAGGTGAGAGCTGCCTCAGGGCAGGGAGCTCCTGGGTCTGGGTCCCCTCACAAGCCTTTGTTCCTCTGCTGTGGTGCCACCACAGGCAACAACCCCACAGCACGTGGGGACAGCTGTGACACCAAGGGGGGGCTGTCCCAAGAGGCTCCAAGAGCCTGACATTTACCATGCACTGACCCTCTCAACAGCATCCAAATGTTCCTGCTCCTGACTCCAGCAGGGCAAAGAGGAAAACAGCAGCAGGTTCTTACCTGGAGCTGCCAGGGCATGAAGTCTTTCCCAGTGGATCACAACAATCTCTAGCAGCAGCAGGGACCTGCCTGGGTGGGATAAAGCTCAGTGTCAGAAGCTCTGATCCTAATTTCACTCCCAAGCCTCCTGCATGAGTAAAGAGTGAGAAGAGGTCTCAGTATTGGATTCTTCCCTTGTAGAAGTGAGTCTGGAACACAGAGGAATTATTAGAGGGCTCGATGGTCCTGTAGATATGGGGAGAGAAGAGCCTGGGAGGAGATGGGGGATAGGAGATAGATGAGATAAGCAGTCCTGTGCAGAGCTGATGGATAGAGAGGGAGTGTGTTTGCCTTTCCTACCTCACTCTCTTAAACATTGATCTGGAAGGGTTCTTGGATCCGTATCAGTGAGCTCTGATTTACGCTCCCGACTCTGGCTGCCTGTGCTCTTTTCCTAGTGGAAAATCAAAGGCCTTGTAGCTACAAATGCCCATTTTCCACTTGGCCAGACCTCTGCCAAGGGGGAGCCCCTGCACAGGCTGCAGCTGTGCTCAGATGTGCAGGGGCTGTGCCCCGCAGGATATGGGATGGTGCCGTGGCACAGCGGTGGGGACAGGCACAGAGCACTCCTGAGACCCCAACAGGAGCATTTGTAAAGTTTTCTGCACCCACTGCCCTTTGATGTGTCTCTGGTTCAATCCCAGCCATGCTGTTTAACAGCCCTGATGTGCCATTTCTGCAGCCCCTCTGAACCTGAGGAATTGGGTTTTTCTCCCAAATCCCAGTTCAGGTTTACTGGCTGTAAAGCAGCACAGCCAGGGCACTGCAGGCACGAGGTGCCCTGGCTGAGGGGCTGCCAGGGAGCAGCAAAACACACAAGGCAAAGCAGGTCCCGAGTCACCTGTGCTGGAAACAAACGTGCCTGCTGCTCTCTTCCCCTCACCCTGCTCCCAGGGCTTCCCTGGGCTGAGATGCTTTCATATCTTCAGGGAGGGGATGGGGAGAACAAAACTGTTCCCCCAAGATAAAGAGTGCAAGCGTCTACTTTATTTTCTGCTTTCCACATCAATGAGGAGAAGTTCTCCTCCAGGGACAGGCTCCCCTCCAGCCCTCCCCAGTCAGCAGCACAAAGCAGCCCTGGACGTGGAGATGTGAAGCTCCAGGAAGATCAGAGCCAGGGCAGGAGGGGAAGCAGGGCCAAGGCAGAGCCCGAGGCCATGGACAGGAGTTACACCAAGGTCAGGCCTTGAAGTGGTGGCTACAAAAGCAAACGGAGGCAGAGCAGCTCTGTTAAGATCCCCCAAAAGAAAAAGAAGAAACAAAAAAAAAAACAAACATAGAGAAAAGAAAAGAAAATGGCACAAAAATCCAGGCAGAAGCTGTCACATGAGAGAATGTTTCTTTTTAAGCCAAAGATAAATAATATATAAATAAGGCTTTCTGCTGCTTGAAGATACTAGAGTTGATCAGAAGCTCAAATACCTCAAGGAAATGAGCTTTGTTCATTTGATTTCTTCCTCTGACTGCTCCTTTTATCCCTGTTTTCCCCTTTTACTCCAGCTCTCAGTGTGTTGTGACATTGAGCCCTTCTGAACAAAAAGCTCCCCCTCCAGATGGGCCAGCACTGACTCAGCTGTTGCTCAGATTTCTCCTAAGCCACAGTTTAGGAGACAAAATCTTCAATTTCCCTTCAATTCTGGGATCACGAGAGGTCAGGGAGCAGGGTGATGGTGTGACAGGCTGCACCAAGGTCCTTCAGGGACTCTGGCACCTCCGGGGACAAAGGTGAAAATCAATTCCCCAGAGCTGCTGCAGGGCTGGAGCCCCTCTGGAGCCAGGCTGGGAGAGCTGGGGGGGCTCCCCTGGAGAGGAGAAGGCTCCAGGGAGAGCTCAGAGCCCAGGCAGGGCCTGAAGGGGCTCCAGGAGAGCTGCAGAGGGACTGGGGACAAGGGCAAAACTGGTACCTGCCTCTATTTTTCTGCAAGAGTCACTTTAGGCTTCACAGCCTCCCCCTGGTCTCCCTTTGCCCCCCAGCTGCTATTTTTCAGCAGGATGGGGCTCAAGGCTCATGACACACCATGAACAGCCTCGTGCTAAATGCCAGGAAATTCTGCAGCAAAAGCAGGCAATCACTCTGGGCAGCTTAATCTTTGACTGCTTAAATTAAGATCTTTTACAAGAGCTTTATTTCCAAGGAAAGAGTGATCAGCTTGTCCTGAAAATGAGATTCTTTTAAAGTGTTTCATCTGCATTACCCACGTTTGACAAGTCTGACATGATGGAAGCCCTGGTGGAGGATGTACTTAGAGGGCTTGGTGTAAATTCCAGGCAGGGAATGGATCTGCAGCCTACTCCAAGTCAATTACTGCCAATGCCCCACCTCTGCTGCTTCCCACAAGCAAATAAATCCTGAATTTTTTGCTACATTCCCATCCCTGCGTTTTTCTTTGCAATTAAGTGCTGCTTTATTCCATGGCTGTGTCTGTGCCTTTGTGGGAAATACATCATCCCAAAGCAGGAGTGAGGGTTTCACTACTTCCCTGGGAGACACCAACCAGCCCAGAAGTTCTCACACCAGTCAGATCAGTATGGCATCACCTGGGGCTTGTTAAGCATGAAAGCAGTGACTCCCCATTACACCCAGGGCAGGAGGAATTCAGTATTTTCATGTTCAGTAAGGAAGTGACAAAAACGGTTATGGTGCCCTTGGGGAATAGCAGTGATGGGCACCCCAAAGAGCCCACTGGGAGACCAGCCAGGTGGGACATGCAAGGAAGGAGCATTTTACATATTCCAGTTTGTTCTGCCCTTTTCCAGTGCTCAGTAAGGGAGGGAGGCTCGGGGTGTGGGAAGGGAAAGAGCAATCAGGTGGCCACAGGGCCGTTCCCAGTGGGCACTGCTGTCCTGGATGGAGCTCCTGTGTGTCCCAGTGAGCACCACTGTGCTGCATGGAGCTCCTGTGTCCCAGTGGGCACTGCTGTGCTGGATGGAGCTCCTGTGTGTCCCAGTGAGCACCGCTGTGCTGGGTGGAGCTCCTGTGTGTCCCAGTGAGCACCGCTGTGCTGGATGGAGCCCCCATGTCCCAGTGAGCACTGCTGTGCTGGATGGAGCTCCTGTGTCCCAGTGAGCACTGCTGTGCTGGATGGAGCTCCTGTGTCCCAGTGGGCACTGCTGTGCTGGATGGAGCTCCTGTGTCCCAGTGGGCACCGCTGTGCTGGATGGAGCTCCTGTGTCCCAGTGGGCACTGCTGTGCTGGATGGAGCTCCTGTGTCCCAGTGAGCACTGCTGTGCTGGATGGAGCTCCTGTGTCCCAGTGGGCACTGCTGTGCTGGATGGAGCTCCTGTGTCCCAGTGAGCACTGCTGTGCTGGATGGAGCCCCCATATCACAGTGGGCACTGCTGTGCTGGATGGAGCCCCCATGTCCCAGCAGGAAGGGCAGTGCCTGTCACCAGCCATGAAACCAAAGGAATGAGCAGTGGGAGTTCCACCATCTTTCACTTTCAGGCAGTTGGCTCCTGTTTAAATGAGAAAAATTTAGCTTGATTTGGGCTGGGCTTCCTTTTATTTAATTCTAGCACAGAGGTGCAGGACCAGGGCCCAGAGTAACCTGGTCTAGAGGAAGTTCCCTGCCCATGGCAGGGTTGGAATGAGATGGGATTTTAGGGCCCTTCAACCCAAATAATTCCATGATTCTCTGACATTCTTGGGCTAAGCTTAAGCACAGGGACACTGATTCCTTGGGAGGAGAACTGGGACTGCTCCTAGACAATCACAACCAGGTCCCTCTCTGCACCCTGGATTCATAAATTATCCGTGTCCTTTTTTTTCTTCTCTTTTCTTGCTCTTTTCCTCCTGGATTAAATAAAAGCTGCAACAATGAGCTCAGACTGTTGGTAACATTAGTCCCACCTGGGTGGGGGGTAGAGCTCCTTTGTCACACAGCATTTTACACAAATCCTGCCACTCCAAACCTCAAAGTGTCCTCAGGAAAGACTGATCCAGGGGAAAATGGAAAAGGATGGCGAAGAAGAGAGGTGGAGGTGGAGACACAAGGAGGAGGATGGAACAAGTCAAGAAGCCCAAATTTTGTGTTTCTGCCAGTCCCACCATGTTCTCCCAGTCCCACCATGTTCTCCCAGTCCCACCATGCAGCCAAGTTGTTGCCATGCTGGTGGGGCTTTCCAAACTTGCTCCTGGCCTCCAGGAAGCCCACCCAGGTGCAGAGTGCCCAGCCCTGAGCCCCGGCAGGGTGAGGGCCATGAGGAACCTTGCCCTGAGCAGAAGTGGAGAATTGCAGGGGATTAGTGGGGGTGGAGAGGATCACAGGAGCGTGGTGGGAGCAGAGCACTGCCTGACCCCCTTCCCCATGGACAGCATGGGAAAGGGAGTTGTCCTAGGGTGAGGTTATGATGCTTCTATCCCCATTCATCTGTTCTATTTATGCTGGATATTATGTTCTGTGCCTTCAAGACTGGCTCTGAAGAGCAAATGTTTTGTTTTGTTTTGTTTTGTTTTGTTTTGTTTTTTGTTTTGTTTTGTTATCAGCTGCTCCCCCACGGCTGGCGGGACACACAGACGGGGCAGTGCACAGTGCAGCTTTGGCTTTTGGCTTTGCTCTTGCTCCTGCTTTGCTCCTGCTTTGCTCTTGCTTTTTGCTCCTGCTCATTAGTCAGTTTAGCTAACCAGCCTGAATTTTTCCCTGGACTGTTTTTCCTTTCCCTTTTTTGGAACCCCTCGAGCCTGCTCCGGGCTGGGCCCTGGGCACACCCAGAGTTTGCACCTTGTGGCTGCAGCAGCTGCCCCAGCACTGAGGGACTGATACCAGAGCCACCACCCCAGGACAGACTTTCTGGATTTGTCATCTTTGTCAGAGCAGTGACAGAGTGCTGTCACCTGGTATTGTTCATTTTGTGTGCTGGGGGTGCTGTGCCTGTTCAATAAACAGGTTCTTTCCACTTCTCTCCCAGGAATCCTTCCCAAACCAAATGGGGGGAGGGGCTGTGGGGGTTTGCTTTCTGGAGGGACCCCTTCTGGAGGTTTTCTCCCAAATTTGCCCTAAACCAGGACAGGAGTCCATCATTCCAGCCTGGTGGAGCATCACCAGCTCCCCTCCATGAGGCACCTAACAAAGCAGGAAGATCATTTATTCCTCTTGGAGTGCCAGGCACTTGTGTGACAGCTCCTTGCACACAGTCATCACTGTGCTGGGCTGGGATGGAGCTGCCAGCCCCAGGAACACCGGGAATGCAGGGCAGGAAGTAGCAAAGCAGGAAAACCCAGCTGGGAGAGACCGGCAGGGCCGGGCCACAAGGGCAGAGTCACCAAAGCAGCACCAGGGGGTTTGGGCTGAGTCCTGCATTCGTGGTGTCCGTGTTTAGCAAAAATCCAGCAATGGAGCAGTCACCCTGCAGGGCTGAAGAGAATTTTGAATGCAGCAGCGATATCCACAAGCTCTGCTTTTCAATATAATTTTTTGAATTTGGCCTGTTTCTTGCTGTGGGCTGTGAAACACCTGTGGTGGGCAGCTCTTAATAGTAGCCTTCTCATACTTCCGTCAGGATCTTGGGATGAGCAGTGGGAATGTCCCATCCACCTGCAGTGCTGCTGGAGATGGATGGAATACAGCTCCATGTGAACTCACAGCAGCTGGAAAACATCCCCCTCCAACACAGGCTGCCACTCAAAATAAGGCTTAAATACCTTATTTGCAAATACAAAGAACAGGAAGAAAAACTCCCAGCTGGAGGGAAGCAGCTACTGGATAAGAGATGATGTGTGTCCATTCTGACAATTCCTGTAGGGAAACAATTGTTTCAATGAAATAAGTCAGAGAAATGCAGAATGGGCTGGCTTGAAAGAGCTCTTTGCAGAGCCACAGAGCCTCCTCACAAACCCAGCAGGTTTTTACAAGTCCCTTCCTGCAGGAAACACTTCAAACCTCTCCCTTGTCAGCATCTTGCTTTGGGCTGGGGGCAAGGTCTGACAGCAGCAGAAAGCGTGGATCCCATTTCCTCAGTGTGCTGGAGAGGGAGGGAGGGATGAGGGAATCGTGCCTGGTGGCCCAGGGAGGAGCTGGTGGGAAGACAGCAGTTTTCACACGAACCCACAGGGGGTTTATTTGCCTCCTCTGAAATCCAGTGTGTAATTAACTGATCTTTGATAACATTTGCCTTGTCAGGATAGAATTCAGATTTTATCTTGTCTGACAGCAGCATTTATGGTGTTAATGCTGGGAAAGAAAGGGAGACGCTGTAATTGTGGAAACCCTATTTAATTTGAGGATTCTGTTATCTTGTCACCAGGGCTGAGATTTCACTAATAGATTCTGACTCTGGCAAAATTATATGCTCAAATAGATGGGATTTTAACAGACAAGATCCCATTGATATTTCTGTGAAGATACAGTGGCTGCACTGAATGTTTAGAGTCGTGGTTTTGCTTTGGGAAATCATGGGAGGAAAAGGGTCAGAGCAGAGCTGCATCATCCCAGGGTGGAAGCAGAGGGTCCCCAAACAGGCAGGACACAGAACCTCTCTGGTAAAATCTCCAAAGCACCAGCTGTGCCTTGGTCATCCCAGTCAAAGTCCCCACCCTGGCATGCCCAGGACAGGAAGGACAAGCCCTGGTGTGCTCCAGGCTGGGTCTATAAACAAAGGTGTTTCCCTGGAAGGACAAATACCCACAGAATTTTCAATACCCTCCCCAGCAAATGGGCAATCAATTATTTCTACTTATGGCAAAATCATAAACTCCAGACTCCAGGAACCCATTGCATCTCCATCAAGATTATCGATTATCTTACAGCTTGCTAACAACTGCTCCTGGGAGATCCCCTCCCTTCAGCCCAGCCTGATTCCAGCACAAATCCTGCACAAAGCCATCACCGGTGCATGGTGGGTGTGTATGTGAATGTGCAAGGCTTTGCAAGCCCCTGCTTGCACTTGAAAAACATTTGCCTGGAAGCCCAAGAGGTGCTAAAGCTGCCTGTGCCCACTATCAGGCAGGAGCAAGGAGCAGGTGTCTGCTCCACAGCACGGGAGCACTTGGCTCCAATAGCTTAATCCAGCCATGCTGGATTTACCCAACACTTTTATCTGCCTCGCTGCTTTTCTCCCCTTCCTCTGTGTAAGATAAGAGCAACACTAAAAAAAAAAAAAAAAAAAAAAGAAAAAATCACAAATAGCCTTGTTAGTAGATATTGGAGGGGTTTTATCACTTTTACTTACTTATTTATTTATTTATAGCTGATTAATTCTTATCGGTGATGCCAGCTGTCAGCAAGACAAATGTGACACCTCATTAACACCTGATTCCCTGGGAGCCGCTGCACGGATGAGCAATGTTGTTTTGGTGAGGCGCCCGCTGGCTTTGGCTCAGGCCCTGAGGTCCGGGATATCTTCCTTCCCCAGGAGCATCCCAGAGCACAGGTGCCGAGGGAGCGGCCCTGCCTCCCCTCCCCTCCATCCCTGCCTCCCTTCTCTCTCTCCCTGCCTCCCTTCCCTCTCTCCCTGCCTCCCCTGT
Source organism: Fringilla coelebs (assembly GCF_963513975.1). Lineage (NCBI taxonomy): Eukaryota > Metazoa > Chordata > Aves > Passeriformes > Fringillidae > Fringilla > Fringilla coelebs. The sequence goes on along the minus strand of NC_140054.1, from coordinate 441,818 downwards.
TTTCCCTCGGGATGTGAGAGCAGTGTGTGCTGTCTGCTCATCCTGTGGGGGATTTGTGTCTCCTGGGGAGAGTTTTAAATAGCCGTGGGCTATTTAAAAATATTTCCTTTATTGCTCTGAGGAAATGGGGTTCAGGGTGGGACCCGAATCAGGCTCGGCAGGCAGAGCTGGGGAAGGAAGGAGCAGTGACAGCACAGAGAGCTCAGGCAAGAGGAGCTCCCATTTCCCTTGGAAACACATCAACAGTGTGTCACAACATCCTGCTCAAAACACATAAAACATCCACTGAAAGCCAAGAAGCTTTTGTTTTCCTGATGAAATATTGAAATTTGCAGCAGGAAGCAGGCAGAACTCATGGGGGGAAAAAAAGATAAAAATCATTCTGCCAAAAGCTTAACAAATTCCATCCTTGGTTGGGAAACTTCCTGGCCACAGTTCCCTCTCCAGTCAGAATCCTAAAATGGTTTGGGAAGGGACCTTTAAGACCATCTTGTTCCACACAGGGACATCTTCCACTGTCCCCAGCTGCTCCAAACCCCATCCAACCTGGCCTGGGACACTTCCAGGGGCAGCCACAGCTTTTGTGGGCACAACTTCTCCTCAGTACAAGTTCTAAACTTCTACTGCCCCAAGTCCCCAAGTGCCACAAGCCTTGTAAACCCCTCCAGGGATGGTGACTGCACCACTAACCTGGGCAGCTGTGTCAGAGCTTGACAACCCCTTCCCATGAGGAAATATCTCCAAACATCCAGTCTAAACCTCCCATGGTGCTTTCTGGGGACGTTTTCTCTCATCCCATCACTTCTTACTAGGGAATAAAATCCTTTCCTTGGGGAGGAAAAGGCTGTTTGTTAAGAGAGCTCCTTCTAATTCCAGTGAGACAAAAACTAAACTCCCAGAAAGATCTGTTTTGCTCCATCTTGCTTGCTTTCTACCAGTTCTGCCTCTAATGGAGTTACTGGGATACTTTTAAAAGCACAGAGTCTCATCTTAACTTCTGCTCTGTTTTTGGAGATGATTTAGTGCAGGTCTCTTATCTTGACAGAATTAAAGGTCTTAGAAGTTGCTTGTACCCTGCTATCCCTCCTCCTCAGCCCTCCAAAAATGCTACAGACTTTAAATAAGTATAATTAAAGAAAATTAAAGGGAAAAAAAAAGGGTGATGGTAAAATATTGTTCTTTTGTGAAGGGCGGTCAGAAAGCAAACAAACCTTCCACGGGTGGTTGGCAGAGCAATGAGGAAGGAAACCAGAGCTATTCCTGGGGCAGCTCTTCAGGGAAGTCTGTGAAACCTTGCTCTGCAGACTGGCTCTGGTTGGTTTGTGCTTGGCTCTGTCTCACTGCTGGCCATGGGGGGCGAGGCTTTGCCCCATGCAGGGAGCCCTCTCTGGGCTGGGCTCTTGTGTCCACAGGACCTTCCATGGGGGCGCCTCTGTTTGGGACCCCTCCATGGAGGGCTTTGTGCTGCGTGGCTCAGGGATGAACCCGACACTCAGGCTGAGTTCGGATCTGAACCTCCCCCCATTGGTGTTTTTGTGTCTTATCGATGGGTCAGCTCTGTTACTGCAGGGACTGGAGCTGCTCCTGCTCCCAACACTCCCAGCTCTGCAGGAACACTGGATTTGTGAGCCAGAGGACCCTGTGCTCCCCAGCCAGCCCTCACCTGTAGGGCCAGGGCCAGCTCAGGCACTTCTGTCTCAACTCCTTCCAGTTCCACTGGGACAAAACCTGTGTTTCTGCCAGGCCTGATGCCCTCCTGGCTCCAGGGAGAGCCCTGAGCCCAGTGGAGCACAAACCCCTCGAGGAGCTCATGGGTCATGCTCCCTCCCTTGAACACTGGGGAGCCGGGCTCAGCCAGCAGCAGAACAGATTTTGTGTGAACTGGGGCTTTGTTTTCCACACCAGGAATGCTCTCAGTCTGCCCCCCACTCCTCCTGGAACAGCAGAGCCAGGACAAGAAGTAAAGGTTTCATCCTCCTAGTGGAAAAAGCAACAAAGAGTTAATGCCACATTTGCAAACATTTACTGGATGAGATTTAGGGAGAGTGGCTGAGTGTGAGCATCCTGCACACACAGCCCTACAGGTACCCACTGCTCCACCCTAAATCCTCACACAGTCCTACAGGTACCCACTGCTCCACCCTAAATGCTCACACAGCCCTACAGGTACCCACTGCTCCACCCTAAATCCTCACACAGCCCTACAGGTACCCACTGCTCCACCCTTAATCCTCACACAGCCCTACAGGTACCCACTGCTCCACCCTAAATCCTCACACAGCCCTACAGGTACCCACTGCTCCACCCTAAATCCTCACACAGCCCTACAGGTACCCACTGCTCCACCCTAAGTCCCCATCCTCCCCATCTTCCCTCTCTTCCCCCATAGCCCCTTGCTGGGAGCACCATTTTTGTAGGACCCAGAGGAGAGTTGTGGTCACTGGCAGAGGAGTCACCAGCGCTGTTTGATAACTCCTGATGGCAGAGGGCTGCTGGGTGAGGAGAGTTTCACTCTGAGGGTGAGCCAGGCAGCCCGGAGCGGTCCCTGGTGTGCAGGAGGTGCCAGAGGAGCTCACCAGCAGCTGGGGCTGCTCCATGGAGGCGTTACTGGGAGCACTGGAGGGGGCAGCGCCTGGGGGAATTCATGAAATGGTTCAGCCCTAGCACCAGGAAGAGGGGAGAGGGAAGGGCTGATATGAGATTTGGAAAGAAATGAGGATTTAATGAGGTGCAAAGAGGCCCTGAGGGAGGTTTCTGCTGTAATGGGGAGAAGGTAGGGTGGAAGAAGGGGCCGAGACCCTGCCACAGCCCAGGGGGTGTGAGGGGAGATTGAAGCAGAGCTGAAATGCTGGAGGTGCCTCTGGGGCATTGTACGAGAGCAGAGCTCCAGAGAAGTGAAAGAAAAGGGGGAAAAGGCCCCATGGAGAGCAAGCAGAACCCATTGCATTAATGGGATCAAATCTGATTCTGCTCGGGATGACTGAGCAAGGCTCCCGTGCAGATGGGGAATTATTGGGTTTTTAAGAACATATCTTCCCAGGCACACAAAACCAGGGACAAAAGTTTGAAGCTATTTCCTTGAAGAGTCCCAGCGATCTGAGTGAGGATGAAAAGATGAAGGGCACAAGTCCAGGTGGTAAATCAGTCCAGAGAGAGCAGCCCAGTGCTGCAGCCCTGCCCTCCATTTCCCTCATTGAGCACTTTTATAGCCCAGGCTGGGGGCAGGTGAATTTACATTTAAACTTTCCTTCCCCCTCCGTGGTGGCACTTTCTGCCTTCTGCTTCTTTGAATCAGGAGATGCAGAATTGCCAAAGGAAAATAAAATAAAATGTCATCTTTTTTATTTAATATTTAACTGCTGCTTAGACTCCTCCAAGAAAAGACCCTGATATTACTGTTTGGATTGAATTACGATGGCTCCGCCTGAAAGTTATATATTGCTGGTGCTCCATTATTCATTAATCGCAGCTTTTCCTGTCAAGATCTACATGTACTTCTCAGCTGGTGCCTTGCCTGTGCAATGCCTCAGATAGGGAGGGAATGTAAAAAAGATGCCTCTTAATTGTTTAGGGATTTCAGACACGGCTTTTAAAATGTCACTGTCGGCTCCTGAACGATGGCATCCTTTTCCCTGTGAGCTCTGGATTGCCAACAGATGTTCCCAGCCCCGGCTGCAGCAGCTCCAGGAACTGGAGAGGAATAAACAGCAGCAGGCCCAGGCAGCGAGCTCTGGGGATGGATTCTGTCCTGGGGAGCAGGGACAAGCCCAGGCTCGGGGACTCGGGGAAGCCTGAGCACCACTCGCTGTGGTAAGGCTGCAGGAGGGGCTGGGCTCTCAAAGAATGGTGGAGCTGCCAGCAGACAGGCAAGTCTGGGGGGAAGGAAATAAATGTAGGGAATTTTCTGTCCTGCAGCTTGAGGGTGAGCGTTCCTGGGTCAGATCCTCCCTCTCCAACAGACCTCAGCTGGGTCTGAGGGCACCTCAGCTCCTGCTCTGGGCGATGGAGGTCAAGCCACCATTCCATGGGATGGGGCCCTGCTCTCCTGGACCTCCTGAACACCCACCTGCCCATGGGGAGCAGGGAACTGATCCCTTGGTTTGCTTGGCTTGTGGGTGCAGTTTTTGCTTTCCCTATTAAATGGAATTTATCTCAATCCCTGAGCTATCCAGATGTTACCATCCTGCTGTGGGGAGTGAGCGAGAGGCCATGAGGGGCTGGGTCTGGCTGGGGTTAAACCATGACATTCTGCAAGCAGGACACTCCTCAGGATGTGAGGTGGTGCAGTGAGGAAGGAAAACCCACAGGTTTCAGCAAAGCTGGAGAGAGTTAATGTCTGTACTGAGGAGAAATTGCTCCCAGAGCAGCTGTGGCTGCCCCACCCCTGGAAGAGTCCAAGGCCAGGTTGGACACTTGGTCTTGGAGCAGCCTGGGACAGTGGGAGGTGTCCCCGCCATGGCAGGGATGGGACGAGGTCCTTTGCAACCCAAGGCATCCCAAGGTTCTATGAAGAGCACACAGAACAATCCCATGACAGTCCCCAGAGACACCCCAGGGTCTGGGGGAGCAGGGGGGGGGGCAGCCTTGGAGCACGGGGCTGCACCTGGCTGGGAGAGTCTGCCCTGAAAGGAGCCCTGCTGTGAGCTCATTCCCATGGCCATGGTGCTGCCAGATCTGCCCTGCCACATCCTCTGCCCCCTGTCCCTGCCCCTGTCCCTGTCCCTGCTGGCAGCAACAGGAGGGCACAGTTCAGCTGTGCTCCCTCCCCAAGGGAAAGCCCAATGTCCCCAAGTGTCCCTGGGACACCAGAGCCATTTCCTCAGTCACTAGGTGTTTATTAAGGTGTTTATTAAGGGGCAGACAGGACCCCAGGGTGCAGGGACAGCCCTGCTCCCCTCACTTGTCCTTCAGTTTAATGGGATACAGACATAAAACATAGATCTGATACAGCACATGGGCTCTGGCTATATTTTTTTTATAAAGAACATTTGCTCTGATTTATAGAGCCCTGGGTTTTGAATTAGTCTAGCCTGAAAACTGAATCAAATCTTTCCATCAAGTCTGTTTTTTCGCATTATGAATGGCTTAGCTGTTTAGTAATGGAATGCCAATCAGCCATTGCTGCTCTCCATGGGCAATGCCGAGAGGATCATTTCGGAACATAGACTCTGTGATTACCTGAAATGAACTGTAAAATTGTATTTTGTTTAAAGCTTTCTCTTCTGCTGGGAGGTTCCTGACTGTGCAGTCACCGTGCCGGTGGTGGGATGGGGTTAGAGCAGAAGGGGACGTGGAGGGAAGAGGCATTCCTGGAGTTCCTGCCAGAGTTTCCTCAGTGTGCAGCCAGGAGGATCACAGCCTGAGCCGAAGGGATGGCCGAGGAGCTCAGCCCAGATCACATCTCTGGCCTGTACACACAGTGCCATTATGGCTTTTTCCCACTTCCTGCCTGTTCTCCCTGCCTGGGGAAGGAGAACCAGCGGGAGCAGCTCTCCTGGCCCAGAGGCTGCTGGAGCCATGGATCCAGTCACAAGCCTGGATCCCCTCACAAATCTCAGCTGCCCCTGGAGCTGCTCTCTGGCTTTGCAGGCAGGAAAAGGTGCAGCAGAGCCCCCAGTTTGCACAGAAGCTGTGCTGGGAGTGGGGCCCCACACGGGGCTGGGGCAGCTCCTGGCACAGCTGGAGACCCCCGGGGACAGGCAGGAGTTAGGGGACAAGGAAAACCCTGGAATTCTTGGTTCCCACTCCCGCCAGCATCTCAAAGCCTGGCCTGACACAGAACAGCCTCCTGTGGACATGGAGCTGACCCAGGACCCTCAGCCAACACTTGGTGCCCCAAGCTCAGACCCCCCAAGCTCCCCAAAGCTGCTGCAGCCCCACCAGGGCATGAAACATGAAAAATCCTTAAAAATCCTCAGAGTCAGCCAGGCTGACTGTCCCCAGCAAAGCCCACCCTCCCTCCAGGCTGAATTTGTCAGAATTCAGCTTTAATGAAGCTTCCTCCAGAGAAGGCCCTCGACACCAAGGTGACAGAACTCCCCACCTTCAGCTCATATTTTTACTTTGTCACATACACAGGAGCATAAAAATAAGCTGTTTTTCAATCAAACAACCCAAGGTTGTCCAAATCTTTCATATTCAAGCCGAGTGAATTATTCAGTGAATAATTTTGCTGTATTTAATGAGTTCCAGTTTGATTTGAGGATGTGTAAGTTTACAAACACTCTCTGTCTGCTCCCATCCATCTCAATATGAGCCATTCGCTGAGGTATTCCTTTAAAGCCACGTTTAATGGCTTTGGGTTAGGTCTCATTAATACAGAAATGATTTTACTAAAGAGCTCACACGCTAAACCCGCTCTGCAGAATACATCAGCAAAAACACTTTAAATGGGCTGAAATAAATAACTTTCTGGAGCTTTCATATGCAGCTCCAGAACATCTAAGCTGAGATATACTCGAATGGTTACATCAAATCCTTGTTTTGTAGAGAAAACTGATGCAATTCCACGTGAGATCATGTCAGCCCAGGCTCAGGGGCACAGTTCCAGGCTGGCAGTGGGGAGGGAAGGGGCCCCTGTCTCATCTCAGCTGTCCTCATGTAAATTTGGGTGTTTTGGCTGGTGCTTTGACCCCCTTTTCCAGCCTCCCTGCGTGGGTTTTGCCCAGCGCAGAGGAGTCTCCCCTCCACATCCCTTCACCCACACAACCACAGGAATACAGAAGAATCAGGAGGAAAAAAATATTAACATGAGTATCAGACCCAAATTGGCTGTTTGCTGCAGCCTCGGGTCTCATGGGGGACTGGGAGTTGTGGCTGAGGCTTTTCCTGCCATTAAATCTCACTTTCCACCCTCATCCTGTGCCACTGCTCCAACATCTGATGGGGCTTCTCTCAGGTCATCCCTGGGGACTTTTTCCTCTGCTCAGCTCCTGCTGACAGAAGGTGGCAGAAGCATCATGAACCTCAATTCCTCTGTCAAATTCGCTGGAAAATAACTAAAACATTCAAAAATTACAGAGGTGGGAGAAAGCAGGGATCCACACCCTGTACTCACAGCCTGGAGTTTCTTTAGAGCTCAATTGCCTTCAGAAAATGGACAAAGCCCTTGCAGGAAGTTCCCAGTTTACAAATTGTGTGCAGGATCCTACCAGGAAGGCGTGCCAGTGGTCAGCGAGGGGCAGAGCAGAGAGTGGGGCTGTCCCTGCCTCAGTTTCCCAGCTGGAAAGCAGGGCAGGAGATTCCAAACCCTTTTTATTTGAATCCCCTTTGAGGCTGACACACAAAGAGCTACCCAAGAGCAAAGCAGTCGTTATGAGGCGGCAGATTCCGTACCTGAGAACAATTCCCAGGTGTTTGATTGTGCCGGTGCCAGGAGATTGCCTTCCCCGGGGCTGGGCTCCCTCCCAGCGGGAAGAGCCACGAGCTGCGATGGATCGCTGGAAGCAGCTGGAGCATGTTGCTCGCAGTGGGCAGCTCCTTAAGCTTTTATCACAGCAGGGCAATATGACAGCCACTGAACCTCCCGTTCCCGAGCCCTTGCAGAGGGATGCGTTCAAACCCTCCCCCTGCTCAGCTCCCCGCTGATTTCCATCCGTGCTGAGCTGCTCATGGGGCTGTGTCTCAGCAGAGAGGGTTCTGGCTGAGGGGCTGTGCCCGAGGCTCAGCAAAGCAGCTTCAGCCAGTGGACACTGCAGAGCCCTTGGGTGGGGAGAAACACCCAGGGATTTCCTACAGCTGGGAAAATCAGTGGGAGCTGCAGGATGACACCCCAGGACCCCACTGCAGCTCCCACCCCACACCCTGCCCACGCTGGTGACTGTCACGGAGGGTCCCATCCTGGGACAAATTCCATGGGGGATGAGGAAGGGGCCCCAAAGGATCCCTAATTCCTAGGGACTGGCAGGCTTGGCCCGGCAGCGCGGTGAGGAAGAGGCTAAAAGCGTGGAATAAGATAAATCTGGACAAACACAAGGTTTGATAGTTCACCCCCTGCTCTACCTGCCTCCTCCTCTCGGTGTCTGCTCTGTCTCAGAACTGCAGCCAAGGGTCATTAAATCAATGAGCAGATTCCCTGCTATCCAACCACTCGGGGTCAGGACCTTGTAATGGCCGGGCCCGCAGCGCAGCCTGAGGCACAGCCCCTATTCATTATGGGATCGTTGTTATTGACGGGTCACTCAGGAGCCCCATCGATCCTGGCCCACGGACAGGGCTGGGCCGGGCTCGGGGCCGGGCTCGGGGCCGGGCTCGGGGCCGGGCTCGGGGCCGGGCTCGGGGCCGGGCTCGGGGCCGGGCTCGGGGCCGGGCTCGGGGCCGGGCTCGGGGCCGGGCTCGGGGCCGGGCTCGGGGCCGGGCTCGGGGCCGGGCTCGGGGCCGGGCTCGGCTCGCAGCTCCACCGCAGCTCCACACTGACGGGCAGGAGCACAGGCCCTTCCTGGAATCACAGGCTGGGGGTGGAACGGCGACTCTGACAGGGAAGCACCAGGATTTTGGTAACTGCAGGGCTTGGGAAGGGCTCTGGAAGAGGAGAGACACGAGCTGGAGAGCTGTGCCCAGCAGGTGCCTGCTGGAGATGCCTGGAGAGCACTCAGGGCCCAAATGTCCCTGCATTTGCACCGTGCACTCAGTGCGGGGTCCCTCAGGACAAGGAGGACACTGAGGGGCTGGAGCGAGTCCAGGGCAGGGAACAGGGCTGGGGAAGGGCTGGAACCCCAGGAGAGGCCGAGGGAGCTGGGCAGGGGCTGGAGAATCCCTGAGGGAGCTGGGAAGGGGCTGGAGAATTCCTGAGGGAGCTGGGAAGGGGCTGGAGAATCCCTGAGGGAGCTGGGAAGGGGCTGGAGAATCCCTGAGGGAGCTGGGAAGGGGCTGGAGAATTCCTGAGGGAGCTGGGCAGGGGCTGAAGAATTCCTGAGGGAGCTGGGCAGGGGCTGGAGAATCCCTGAGGGAGCTGGGAAGGGGCTGGAGAATCCCTGAGGGAGCTGGGCAGGGGCTGGAGAATCCCTGAGGGAGCTGGGAAGGGGCTGGAGAATTCCTGAGGGAGCTGGGCAGGGGCTGGAGAATTCCTGAGGGAGCTGGGCAGGGGCTCAGCAGGAGCAAAGGAGGCTCAGGGGGCCCTTGTGGCTCTGCACAGCTCCTGGCAGGAGGGGACAGCCGGGGGGTCGGGCTGTGCTCCAGGGAACAGGGACAGGAGCAGAGGGAACGGCCTCAGGCTGGGCCAGGGCGGGCTCAGGGTGGATTTTAAGGAAAATTTCTCCATGGAAAGGATTGTCAGGCACTGGCTCAGCTGCCCAGGGCAGTGGTGGAGTCCCCATCCCTCCAGGGGTTTAAAAGCTGGGTGTAGGTGACCTTGGCAGTGCTGGGTGATGGTTGGACTCGATGATCTCCGAGAGCCTTTCCAACCCAAATGATTCTATGATTCAATCCTTCCTCCTACAACATTGCTGAGCCTACTGTTCCAAAGCCCCTGGATCACCAGAGCAGGGCCACCCACGTCCCAGAAACCAGGCAGAGCTGAGGTCCTTGCAGAGGAATCCTCCCCCTTGCAGTCAGCTCCTTGTCTGCATCTCAGGGCACAGCAGGGCCCTGTGGCACTTGGGAGGAGTGGGGTGCACAGATTCCATCTGTCCAGCTTGATCCATGTGGCAATTCCAGAGGCTCTGAAATCTGGTGTTATTTGCACAGAAAAAGCCAATGCTTTGGCTTTCACAGTGACTTTCACAATAACTTTCTGTTGAATGATTCAGGCCCCAGGAAAGGGGACATGAGTAGCTGGAAAGACAAAAAAACCAAAAGATACTTTTAATTGTAGGGTTTTTTTCCTCTGCTCTGAAATGTTTCCCCTCTGAAGGCAGAGCCTGGACGGGCAGGGAAGCACAGCCAAGGTTATCAGAGGCCCTCGGCAAGGCCAGGGCAGAGCTGTGGTCTCGCAGGAAGCAGGGCAGGGCTGCTGCAAAAACAGTGTCCTGTCATTGTCACCCTCCACACTCAGCTTTTGGGGCTGAACAAAACCTCTCTGTCTCTCCATTTCACCATAAACCCAGTCCCTGTCTCCCCGCTGAGGCCTCCAGCTTCTCATGTGTGTGCATCACCAGATGAGATAAAGATTGAGGTGTAAGGACAGATGGAGATGGATTGGGGGAAAGCTGCCCAGCCATCCATCTGCTCCTGCACCCATCCATCCTGCCTCCTGAGCTCTGCTGCACTGCCCAGGGCGGGAGCGAGCTCTCCTCCCGAATGGAGATTGAGAGGAGATGGATAAATGGCTGAGTGGATCTTTATTTAATGCATCCATCTCTCTTCTCCCAGACTGACCCATCAGACCATCTCCACATTTTTCCTCTGCCTGTTTATGCTCGGAAAGCCTGATCCATCCAGCTCCCAGTTAAGGATTTTACAGCTCCTCTCATCAAAGAGCAAATGTGTTTGACCCTTCTCAGCACCATAAAATTACTTGCATCACTCCTTGGGTTCGTTATGGTTTTAATGGAGAGGAGCAGAACCTGAGAAGGAGCAAATACCAGGTGCTGTCCCCAATCAGCTTAATCATCTCCAGGAAGACATGAGCAGCATTCCAACAGCCAGGCAGGTTTCAGCAGGGGGTGCATGAGGGACCCAACCCAAAAAATCCTATAAAAGCCCCTGTCATGGTTTGACACTGGTGCAATGCCAGTGCCCCCATGAAAATATATTCTCCCTAGTGTCTGCTGTGAGATATGACCAGGAATAGAGCAAAGCAGGCTCCAACTTAGGAATAAAGGGGGAAAAAAACTTTATTAACCTACAGTATATAAAAGAAACACACAGAACTCCGAATGAAAACCTTCCAAGAACATTCCTCCTCTCCCACCAAATTTCCAATACATCACAGTAAGACAAAACCTTGGATTCTCAATTCAGTTACCACCCCTCAAATAACCAACTCTCAGTTCATCACTACCCTTCAGATAATCAATTCTCAGTTCATCAAGAAGAGAGGAGTCTCTCTTGTACCATGGGCTTCCCCTGGAAACACAGTTCAAACCTTGTGTGTTTCCCTGTCCCACGTGGCGCTGCCCGGAGATCATCTGCCATCGTGACCTCTTCCTTCCATGCCCAGTGCTCTCACCACTGCACATGGACCAGGGCTGCTTCTAGGGTTCCCATTTTGAAGGATGCTTTGCCCAGTTCCAAAAAAAGCACAGTCTCTCACTGCTGGGACACCAGTCCCCCCCACATTCACCCCCTGGGGCCGAGGGGTCTCAGGAACAGAGATCTTCTTCTCTACTGAAGATTGAGGGGTCTCAGGAACAGAGATCTTCTTCTCTACTGAAGATCGAGGGCACCACCACCCTCCTCACCCATTGTCTCTGTTCACACCACTCCTTCACATAACAACCGCACTCTCTTGGCTCCAAGCCATTGCCTCCCCCTAAGGGCAGTCTCCGTGTCACAGGAAAAATGGTTCTGCCCATGGCTATACAAGAAAAGTCCGGCCAAAGGCTGCTCCATCGTCTCCTCCCACCTAGGATTCTTCTCAGCTCTTCTGACATCTTTCACTTGCATGAACTTTCATCATACTTGCCCATTTCCTCCTATTTTATTTCTATCTCTCTTCTCATTCAGATCCAGGAGGATCAGTATTTGTAAGGTTTCCATCATTCAAGAAAAGGGTTAAAATCTCAGGCTCTGCCTGCCCAGAACTCCCAGGAGTGCCCTGCTGGACACCTTCTCGCTGCACCCCCTTCTCCTTCCCGGCTGGCCGGGCTGCCAACACGTGATATCAGATTTCAGGGTGGCACAAGCACAGGCACAGGCTCTGTCTGTCTGTCTGTCTGTCTCTCTCTCTCTCTCTGGGGGGCTGCCCGATGTCTCTCAGGGTTCCTCCACCCTTCCATCCTGCAGGGCCTTCACCTCCCTTCCCTGTCCAAGGCCTGGACTACCACACCCGGCCACATGGCTTCCCCTCCCCCGCCCAGCCCGCACCTGGGCAGGGCAGGTCTGACCTCTTTCACCCCCTGGAACCAAGAGAATTTCCCCCTGGGAATTCTCTGCTTTTAACCCCCCTGTGTTCTCAGAGGCATATCCATGTCTTCAGTGTTCACACCAGGTGCCAATATTCAAATCTGAGCACCTATTAGTTTGCTCACAAACTCCCAAAAAACTCACTTCCTTTTCAAACCAGGACAGCCCCATAGCCCCCCTGGCATCACATCCATTGGGATGGCTCCAGCTTAGCCATTGCTGGGGAACAGCAACCCCCACAGGGAGAAGAAGGGCTGGAGATTTCCGTCTGACATCTGGAGGTGGGGCTGATTTATCCCCAGCTCCCTCCCCTCTCCAGGCTGTGTTGGGTAACTCAGGTTGGATCAGAACACACGGTTTGGAACGTTCCCATTTCTCTTCCCTCCCTGGATCCCTGCTCCCACTCCAGAGAGAAAGGAGCTCACTGAGGGCTGCTGCCCCGAAAAGGTTGCAGTTGCAGCCAGACTTTATCATACCTTAAAACCCAAGAAAATTAAAGGAAAAAATATTGACTTGGAGGCCACTTAAGTCCTCAGCACAAGACTGGGGCTTTAGAAAATGTCTGTTTGGTGAAACTGAGCTTCTGCAGAGGAGGCTGCATCCAACCCCCTCCTTTCTGGCTGCCTCTGGGACATTTTTGTCTTTGTTCGTGTTTCAGCCTTGATATTTGCAAAATAAAAGACATTTCTGGTTTGAAATGATTCTGCGTTTCACAATGTCGAGCTGATTATCGTGAAATTAATTATTACAAACAGAAAGTTAACACAGTAGAAACGGATACAAAAACCTCCCCAAAATTGCTGAGGGAATTATTTGCACAGATCAAAAGCAATTTACTCTGCCAAGCTTTTATGTTGCAAATGGTTTTTGAGAGCTCTTCTTCCCAGCCCATCGTGGTTGGCAGGGGAGGTTTGCTGAACCTAAAATATTTGGCAGGGCAGGAAAATTTTCTCTCCTGCAGTGTGAGGTCAGTCCCTGGAGGTGGAGGGATCACAGGGAGCAAAACCCAGGGCAGCCCCAGGAAGGGGCTGAGGCATCCCCCTGTTCCCAGATCCACATCTAATACCAATCCTGCAAATGAAGGATGAGGGGATGAGGGTGGGAGCACCCGGCTGCACAAGGCAGGAGCCCTGCACAGCAAGGGGGTGCCTTGGGTGCAAAATATTTTGGGAAATGCCCTGGCAGGCAGGAGGGGCCAGCAGGCATGGCAGGGCAGGGAAAGGGCAGCTGCCTGTCTGCTCATCTCCCGTCCCAGGCAGTTTGTCCTTCAGTTCCTGAGCTACAAATTCACTTGGACACATGTTCTGAATTTAGAAACAAGCACATTCAGGGGAATTCATATTTTATGAGGCTCCTTTTAGGGGCATATTGTAAAAGAAATGACTAAAACTGATTTTTCCATTCTCTTCAATCTCTTAAAACTTCCTAACGAGTGTCAGGGAACATAAAAGGACCTGCTTAGGCTGTGCTGTGAAGCAGGAGATTCAAGAGCCTGTGAACATCCCAGAATTTACCTGTATCAAAGAGGCTTTTAGAATTAGCACATGGTTTCCCCCACAGCAGCTCATAAGAGCTTTGCCATTCCCCCTGACTCAAGCCTGGGGAGGAATCCAGTTAAACATTAGAGACCTGCAGCTGTGGGAGTGTGTTCTAGCCCTGCTGGGTGGTCCTGGGCACAGGGTTTCCATCTTATGCTTTACTCTTCATTTAATCTCACAAACCACACACACAGAATCACATCCAAACCAGGTGAGGCTGTGAAGTCCAGCACTCAGACCTCTGAGAGCTCAGATTTGCCATTCTAATCTCACAGATAGAGGTACCTGCACATCCCTGCACTCCAGCTGTCCATGGTGTGCTGACAAAATGTCAGGCCCTCCCCCCTGCAGGTGTGGCTGCTGGCTTTCCCAGAGGATAAGCCAGACACAAAATGTGCAGGAACCCTTCTGCCTTTCCCCAAAACCTTCTCCCCTGAAAGGGAGGGTCCTCAAACCATAGCTCCCCTTTGGAAATACAGGCAAGGTTGTCTTGGGCTGTGTCTGCATTAGCACCAATGTCAGTGGAGTTTGGGAGGGGGCTCTGGAGTGGCCCCAGCCCTGTCCCATGCTCTGGACATGGATGGGATGCTCCCAGAGAACCTTCTCATCCAGGAGCTGGACAGGAGCCAGTTCACGGTGTCCAGGATGTCTCCAGAGTGTGGACAAAACTGGAGACACATCTCACTCCCGTGGAGATGCCCAGGAGGGCCAAGTCCCCATCCCTCACCCCCAGCCAAAGCTGAGAGGTTTGGGAATTCAAGCGTGCAAACTTTCCCTCCACCTTCTCCAATCTACAAATCACCCTTCAGACATTTGGGTTGGGGAAATAAATAGTCCCTGCCACAAGCAGCAAGAGATAAAGTTGTAAGTGTTCAAACGTGTGTCTAATCCCCTTAATAGATCTCTTGCTATTAATATCAGCACTCACTGTGGCTCTGCCAGGCCCTGTCATCATTCCTGGGACTGACATCTGCAGGTGGCCTATCTGCCCCATCCAAACGCTTTTCATATTTCAGACTCTGGGCAGTCTTTGCATTCAGCACAAAGAAGCCAACACCACGGGAGCCACTGAGACATAAATCTGCCACCCATCCCATGGGGAAGCAAAGGGCTGGAGGGGACAAGGAAGAGGGCCCAGGGTCATTTGGCAGTGACAACCTCCCACACAGCTCCAGGCTGGCACAATTCTCCTGTTCACTGAATGTTGGAATGTGCATTTGCTCAGGATCTGTGTGGGATGGTTGTTCAGGACCTCGAGACCTGGAGGGGCTGGAGTGAGTCCAGGGAAGGGAACAGAGCTGGGAAGGGGCTGGAGCTCCAGGAGAGGCTGAGGGAGCTGGGAAGGGGCTGAGCCTGGAGAAAAGGAGGCTCAGGGGCCCTTGTGGCTCTGCACAGCTCCTGGCAGGAGGGGACAGCCGGGGGGTCGGGCTGTGCTCCAGGGAACAGGGACAGGAGCAGAGGGAACGGCCTCAGGCTGGGCCAGGGCAGGCTCAGGGTGGGCACAGCAGGAATTTCCCCATGGAAAGGGGGCTTAGGCCTTGGCAGAGGCTGCCCATGGGGGGTTTAGAGTGCCCATCCCTGGAGGTGTCCAAGGAACAACTGGAGGTGGCACTCAGTGCCCTGGGCTGGGAACAAGGTAGGCATTGGGCACGGCTGGGACTCAATGACCTTGGAGGGGTTTTCCAACCTCAATGATCCTGTGACAATTTGGAAAAGAGCAGCATTGACCTGAGAGTCTCCAGAACAAATCTGGCCAGTTTGTGCCCTTATAACCAACCTCCCTGGGCACTCTGAAGGTCAAGTGGCCAAGTTTCCTGTCTGCTCTAATCACCTCTGGGTTTTTAAGAGACAACAGAGAGCAATCGAGGAGCCTCTGTGTCCTTCCCAGAAGTTAACGGGCCCTGACGCCTCATCCTGGCACTGAGAGCTCTGTAAGGAGCTTCAGGCTGAGTTTGCAGCTGCCACGTCCCCGGTGCCCCCGTGGGTGCCCAGCTCAGCACCTTCCACCCGCGCGGAACGCGGGAGCGGCTCGGCAGGGATTTACAGCCCCAATTGTCCCACCTCAGCTCGGACCTGTGCCCAGCAAAGGGCAGCACTGCCCAAGGAGAGGGCAAAGAACAGAATGCAGCAAGGACATCGGGAATGCAGCGTCCTCCAAGCACATTCCAGCCTGCTTGAACAGCCACGTGCGCTGTGACCAGATGCTGCCAGCAGAAAACTGCTCGGCATTAATTCACAGGCAGCTTGGCTCATAAAGCTGGGCCAGGCACAGGAATTGAGCTCTGCATCCACTTTTCATGTCCCCTGTCCCTCTCTCCGTGCCTTTGTTGGGATGCCAAAGCCAATCAGGAGGTGCTGAACCTCCCTGGCTCATGTTCATTTCTGGTAAATAATGACCATTAGTATTCAGGCCAAAGACCTCGCAGCATTACCCAGTTCAATATTTGCTGCCCTGTAACAAAGGCAATCCATTTCACATGCAGAACGTGGGAGTGCAACCTTTTGTTACTTGAGTTTCTTAAATTTTTATCTCAGAAATCAATGAAGGCATTGGAATTCCACATCTCATTTTATGGCCCAGAGAAAAAGAGGGTGAGCACAAGGGAAAATTATGAAAGAGAGGGAAAGGAATGAAAAACAACACCTGAGCTTATCCAGATATCCTTATAAATTCTTTAACAATTTAATTACTGAGCATTCTCTGCTTTGGTTTTAAAGCTCTGAGCGAGTGCTGGGGTTATTTTGTTGTGGGTTTCCCCACTCCACAGAGTCTATAGAATTGCTTGTGGTTTGTAGTTGATCTTCTTGAAGAAAGAAATTATTCTCCACCCAATTAATCTAATTAGAACGTAATCAAGTTGTAGAGATCTGTGCAGCAGTGTGAGTGATTAGGAAAAATTACCTTTCTGCAAAGAGTTTAAATTTAATTTTAGTTCCATAATCTGAAGCCCAGATAAAGGAAAGTGTAACTTGCACTGCAATCCTTCATGCCACACTGCCTCTTTCCTGGGAGAGCAAATTCCAGCTGGACCCAAACAAATCCCCCTCATGTTCCATGGCTCAATCCATGCAAAACCAGGGGGTTCCATTTCCCAGAGGGAGAATGCTCAGGATCACACAAGGGTGGGTGACAGCTGCACTGGGGGGTGGCAGGGTTTGGGTGGGGGGTGCTCCAGGGGTGACTTCTGTGAGAAGATTCTAGAAAATTCCCCAGTGGGATGGACCCAACATCAGCTTCCAGCTTATGGGGCCTGAGGGAACGGCTGGAGCTGTGCCAGGGGAGGTCAGGCTGGGGGCCAGGGACAAGTCCTGCCCCCGGTGGGCTTTGGGGCACTGACCAGGCTCCCAGGGAATGGGCACATGGCCTCACCTTTGGCTTTGAAGGAAAGGGCTGAAGGAAAAAGGAAAAAGAGATAGTGGGAAGGGGGGTGAGGGGGGAAAATGAATTGCTTAAAACTCCTATTGCTCTTCATTACCTCCTTCATTACCTCCTGCTTCCTGTGAGTGCCAAGGTTCATTTCCCAGCTGGCAGGGCCCCGTGCCTCTGTGTGCCAGGGCTGCTGAGCCCAGCAATGTTCCCAGGAACCAGAGGGGGCTCGGCCAGGACTGTGCAGCCAAATCAGCGTGACCAGTGTCCCTCATGCAGGAAATCCAAAATTGTCCAGTGATGGATGGGGGAGGGATGGATGGATGGATGGATGGATGATGGATGGATGATGGATGGATGGATGGAAGGATGGATGGATGATGGATGGATGGATGGATGGATGGATGGATGGATGGATGGATGGGGGATGGATGGATGGATGGATGGATGGATGGATGATGGATGGATGGATGGATGATGGATGGATGGATGGATGGATGGAAGAATGGATGGATGGATGGATGGATGGATGGATGGATGGATGGATGGGGGATGGATGGATGGATGGATGGATGGATGGATGGATGGATGGATGATGGATGGATGGATGGATGGATGGATGGATGGATGATGGATGGATGGATGGATGGATGGATGGATGATGGATGGATGGATGATGGATGGATGGATGGATGGATGGAAGAATGGATGGATGGATGGATGGATGGATGGATGGATGGATGGATGGGGGATGGATGGATGGATGGATGG
This sequence comes from Fringilla coelebs, assembly GCF_963513975.1. Taxonomy (NCBI): domain Eukaryota; kingdom Metazoa; phylum Chordata; class Aves; order Passeriformes; family Fringillidae; genus Fringilla; species Fringilla coelebs. The sequence continues at coordinate 424,139 of NC_140054.1, read as the reverse complement.
ATGGATGGATGGATGGATGGATGGATGATGGATGGATGGATGGATGGATGGATGGATGGATGGATGGGGGATGGATGGATGGATGGATGGATGGATGGATGATGGATGGATGCATGGACTTGGAGTGTTGTCTGGGAGCAGGGGCAAAGAGGGAGATGGCCTCTGGTGGGAGATGGAATCATAGAATCCCAAAATTATTGAGGTTGGAAAAGCCCTCCAAGACCAGCCTGTGCCCAATGCCCACCTTGTCCCCAGCCCAGAGCCCTGAGTGCCACCTCCAGTTGTTCCTTGGACACCTCCAGGGATGGGCACACCAAACCTCCCTCGGCAGCCCCTGCCAAGGCCTGAGCACCCTCTCCATGGGGAAATTCCTGCTGGTGTCCAACCTGAGCCTGCCCTGGCCCAATCTGAGAATCAAAGAGGAGATCCCTTGTTCAGAGAGAGCAGGAGGGGATGCTGCAATCAGAAATTGCATGAAAACATTTCCTGTCTTTGGTGACACCTGGCCAGGTGATGCTGCACCAGTCACCTGAGAGGTTAATTTGTAAGAATAATCTCTCTCTTTTTTTGGTAATAACAAAATGCGCTTTTTGCAGAGAATCCTCAGAATTCTTTTAAAATCTGCTGCATCTCTGCACACCCCCTCAGGCTGGGTATGGCCAGGACCCTGGTTTGAATGAAAATAGCAGTGAGGTGAGACAGCATGGTCTGAACACAGAGAATATTCTCCTTTTACCTCAGGGAATATTACTTTTTATGGATTTTTCCTGGCATGTATTTGTAGCTTGTTCATGTTCTGTGCTCCGTTCCCACAGGAGGCAACTTGAAGGGTTTTTCCTTTGGACTTCTCTTGGAAAAAAATAAGGATTTAAAAGAAATAAATTCAATACTCCAGTGAGAAAAGGAGGGTGGGAGCTGCTGGCAGTGATGGAACAGCCTGGATGTCACAGACACCCCATTTTTATTGAGTTACATGTTGTGAACTGAGATCTTCATCCTGCCAGGAGCTCCCCAGGGTTGGCAAGGTCTCGGTTGGCTTCCCAGCCTCATGCTCCAAGAACAGCCTTGGTAGAAATGCACTGGGGGGTCCTGTTTACAGCCCTCAGAACACATCTCCAGACAGACAGCTTCACTCCTGCCTTGGGACGTGTATTTTAGAGAAGCAGTGTCAACATTTGGGATTTCCATTCACTAAATCTGTGTTTCTTTGGAGCTCACTGGGAAGGAGGTTGCTTCAGGCGTGGTCTGTGGGTTCCTGACCTCTGCTTTTGAGGCAAACTCTGACTTTTTCATGTTTCTTGCCTGTTTTCCTGCACACCCTCTAAGGAAAGGCTCTATGACATGGTATTTTTCCTTCCCTGGCAGGAGCTGTGCTCACACGTGCATTTCACTCCTAGGGACTCTTTCGGAAATCCTAAAAATCCAACAAAAATTGCTCCCTACCCCCAAAACCTTGAAACCTAAATCCATGAGAACTTCAGAGAGGAAAGAAGAGACAGACACAGAGAGGACAATGATTTATCCAAGGTCACCCAACAAATCAGTGGCAAAAGATGTTCCAACCCCCAGAGAAGTCCCTCATAGTACAAAAATATTTTCTTGTAATGCAGAAAATCCTCTTTCCTATATTTGGCTGTAGAATTACTCTGAAACACATTAGTTCTCCAGGCTTCTCGGACAAAATAATGTTATTAGACTGAATGCCAGTGGAGGAAAAGAAGATTTGACATTTCACTGAAAATTGCACCCAGGACTATTAAGGAAGGGGAACTTATTTGGATGCACTGCAGGCAAGAACTCTTCAGATTTACACTTTTCAGTCAGAGCTGCCTGCAACCCTTCTGCAAAATCTGAGGAGAATTTCATATTTTTCCCCTCCTCTCCCTCTCTTTACTCTGAGACAAATCTCCAGGAAAATTCATTACACGGTTTAAGCGATGGGATTTATCATTCCATTCAGCTTCCCCAACTCGCAGCTCTCCTCGCTGTCACACCAGCGAGGTAATTCTAATTTGTTTCTTTCATATTTCACCCGTGATGTGCGACTACGGATGACGGGGAGAAAATAGAGACGAGAGCAAGGAATGGCTCGGGGCTGCACGGGACGAGTTTCAGCAGCTGCGTCACTGTCTGGGAATGGGGAGCCTCAGGAACAGGGGAGGTGCTCCAGGCCAGTTCATGGGGACCTAATGCCAGCCTCTAGAGGGGCTCCTGCAGAGCGTGGGGGCAAACCAGGAGCACAGATGGGCTTGTCACCTGCCAGAGAGGAGTTTTGTTACCCCAGAGAAGGGCTCTGGCTCGTATGTCCTTGGGGGTGCTGCGTTCTCTGGCATCTTCTCGTGGTCAGAGCCCTTCTTCCCACCTGGTGTCTCCTCCCTGCAGGGTGGAAGTAAAGCCTTTCACTCCAGGAGCACCTCACACCTCTGAGTGATGGGGAATCTCTGCTGGGTGCTTGGTGTCACCAGGACAGCGTCACCAGGACAGCATCACCAGGACAGCATCCTCCTGAGACAGGACCCCCAAACTGAGAGGAGACAGGGCAATGCCAGCTGCTGGCTTGGTTGCAAACACCCTGGAGCATCAGGGAAAAGCCACCAGAGCTTGAAGGCACCCAAGGCAGCAGCATGCCTAGGACAGACACAGCATCCTCATCATGGCTCAGGTTCCAGGTCCCATCTCAGGAAGGTGACAGTCCCTGCCTCCTGTCCCCCCTCCCTCCTTCCTCCAGCCTGGAGGGAACCTCCACAGGTCACTGTGCAGCTGGGAAAGCCTCAAGTGGAAGGACCAGTTTTAGACAAAACCCTAAATTCTGGCCCAAGTACCATTTTCAATAAGTCCTTGATTAGGCTGACCTTTATCCAGTGTAAATAATAAATTGATGGTGTTTCCTAGCCTTAGTCCTGTATAAATACATCTTCGAAATAAACACCCTGGCCATACACCCAGAGAGTTTGTTCCTCTCTGCCTGGAGTTATCACCCCATAAAAGAGAAGCTGCTCCACGCGATCACCTAATTGATCCATTTTGCCTGATTCCCAATAAGCTATAAAAAGGTACATTTGCTGTGGGGAAAACTAGGGTTTTTATCATCTTCTGTCTCATCTCAAGGGAGGATGAAAGGAAGAAGCCCACTTTATGTTTGCTAAAATATTTAGAACAAGCTGTGAAAGATAGAAAACATTTTAGAACAGCTGTAAGTTATATTAATACGAGAGCCCGTCCTTGAGAATAAACCGCAGTCCCAGGCAGGTAAAAAAGCTATTAAAGAGATAAAGAGATCTTCCTTTGAATTGACACATATCTGATTTGATTGCAGCACCATTCCCATGCAGTTCCAATGCTCCTTCTCCACTAATACCAAATTAATTCATTTTGATTATTGTTATTACGGCGAATGGCAAACGGAATTAGCGGTGATGAATCAGGCGCTCGTGGGTTGGGTTCCCACCTCCCCCCGGGACACACCAGGCCTTGCTCACACTGCGGGGCCATTAAAATGATGGAGGGCAAGGGGAAGGGAATCATCTGGCAGATTAAAAAGATTGCTTGCAAGCCTTTGTACAAGACCCAAGACCATCCCTGTGATCTGCAGTGAGAGGCAGAGGAGTTTTTCCCTGTTGAACTCCAGTTTTGGCTCAAGGGAGGGTGGTGTGGCCGGGGCGAGTGCCAGGGCTGAGCCTGGCCCAGCAGAGCAGCCAAGGGGCAGCTGCTGCACCTGCAGGGGTTGGCATTTGAAAGGCAAATTTCAGCCACAGAAAGGGGAGCAGGTCTGGGGAGCAACTCCAGAGCTGCTGCATCGCAGGGTCTCTTCCTCTTGCCCAGACCAGGTTTGCAATCAGCTCCTGGATTTCTCTCCTGCTTGACTTGAAGAGAGTTGGGGTTTTAGCTCCACAGCATTACCAGGATAAGGGACAGTCATAGAATGAAAGAATTATTTGAGTTGGAAGAGACCTTTAAAGACCATCCAAGTCCACCTTCCTCTATCCCAGGTGCCTCCCAGCACCTCCTATCTTCTGCTGCAGCCTCCTCCAAGCCTGATGGTGGGGTCTCCAAACCTGGTCCTTTGCATAGTCAGGATCAGCTTTGTCCATGCCAGAGCTCCAGAATCAAGGACAATTTTGAGGTGCTGACATCCCCAAGGAGCAGATGCCATGCCTTTGTTCATTTGTGTGTTTGTTTGCAGACACAGGAATGGTGCAGAGCTCTTCAGCATTTCCAGTCCTCCTGTGCTGAACCAGAGAAGCAGTGGAGCTGTGTCTGCCCGTGTTTAACCCAGCAGGAGAGCAGGGAGGGATGTGGAGGTGAATGTGCAGGAGGGAGCATCAGAAGCACAGTCCTGGCTGGAACAGGACAGAGTCTCCCATGTGCCACAGCCACCGCCTGTTCCCATTCCATATCTGAGCCAAACTGGGGTGCTGAGCTCCAGGTATGTGGGAACAAGGGGAGGGTGGCAGGGAATAGGGGCAGGGGAAGGTGCATTGCTGATCCCAAATGTGGTGGTCCTTTGGGCTGAGGTCTGGGAGGCATTGATATCTCAGGGGTGTTTATTACAGCAGCAAAGCAGAGTTTGGGGGTGAGGGAGGGGTTGGCCACATCTCCCATTTCCCAGTGTCTCACCAGTCTCAGCATCACCCTGGCTGCTTCAGGAGGGGTTTTCTGTCCCTGTTAACTACTGCAGGGCTCCAGCATCCCTTCCCTCTGTGTATCCATCTCTGCCCCCCCTTCCCATGTCTGGGGATGCAGCTATTTCTGTATTACAGGGAAGTTTTAGGAGCAGAATCCATTAGGGGCTCATTTACAGCCGGAGCCCTAAGGCAGACACAAACCTCGCCTCAGTGAGATGATGGACTCATCCATCAGCAGCTCCTCGCTGGCCTGCTCTGCCTGGGAGCAGCTGTGCTGAGCACCAGCACCAGCCCACGTCTGTCCTCTCACTCTGTGGGCAGCCTGGAGATGCTCCAGCTCCCCCAGACCCCTTGAGCAGCAGCTCCCAGAGAAAACCCCCAGCACTGTCCCCACGAGCTGAAGTGGTTTCCCCTCCATGCCCTGAGCTGCACCCTCTGCAAACTCCTGGGCTGGGTCCTCCCAGCTGGGTCACAGGGATGGAGTTTTAATCTCTCTGGGACAAGGGGAAAGACCCAAATTGTGTCAAAACCTGAATTTCCTTCCAGCTTCCTTTTTGATCAAACTTATCATTTCTCTGTGGCCATTTGTGATAAGGGTATAAGAAGAACTTCCTGGATCAGATTGAAAGTCCATCAAAGCCAATCTCCTGGAGGGCTGGCACAGGAACAGGAGAGGCCATAAACCATTCCCAGTTCTGGCCATTTGCAGATCAGGGCCTTCCTGAGCCAGATGGAGCTGTGAGTATCTTGTGTTTAAAAGCCCTTGATGGCCCTTTCTTGGCCACATTTCTCTAATGACTTTCCAAACCCATCTCTGTGTTTGGTCTCCCCTGGCCCTGCCATGAGTTTCACAATTTGATCAGGCATTGTCTGAATGTCCTTCCTCCAGAAGGGCACAGATAAAGTTATCTTGCATTTCATCTGTTGCTGGCACCAGTCTGGACTCTAATCTTTCTTAAAACTCTGCTAGGAAGTGCAAGTCATGCCTGGCCAAAATCTGGTGTGGGGCAGGGCCCAGGTGCCCAAGGGACCCCTAAATGGATCCCCCTGGAGTCATCTTTCTCCATGAGGTACAGCCTATTCCTAAAATCTCCCTAAATCTGAGGACCATCCCAAAGGTTTGTACTTTCAGACCTCATAAGTTTTCCCATCACTATCAGGTTCCTGATCTAACAGGACAGAACAAATTATTTTCTTAAAAAGATGGAGAAGCAAAAGGAATTAAATTACATTTTTCAAAGTTGTGCCTCAGGAGAGGAGCTTGTACTTCCCTAATCAGGCATGAAGAGAAAGCCAACCCTCTCCAGAGGCTGATGTCCTTGGTTCATTTTCAGCTGGAGGTGGGACAGCTCTGTCCCATCTAGCTGGTTATGGACTGGCTCTGATTAGATAATGTCAGTCTGGCTTTCCAAAATTTCCATCAGGCCTCAATAAAGTAAAACATAAACCACAGGTCTCTCAAATCGTGTTTTCAGCCTCTGTAGTCGGAGATGCTCATGCAAGAACGCTGTGCTGTTCCCCCTGAAAATTTCCAAAGGGGAATTGAGGACTGGGAAGCCCATGGGTGACGTTCCCTGCTGATCCAGGCCTTGTCACCGTTTGGCCATGAACAGAGTTTTAGTGCTGAACGGTGACACTTTGGGTGATTGGTGCTCTCTCCATGCACCCCAGGTGGTGGCAATGTTCCTTCTGGTGTTTTCTGGAGTGGATGACAAGAAAGGAAGGATTGCAAGAATTAAAAAGAAAGTTCCTAACAACGAAAGGGATCAGCACACACCTCGGTCTCCTGATGTTAAACACTGCTGACACAGGCCCTGCACTGCACAGATCTGTAACTTCCTTTAAATTAGCAATTCCACAGACACAGTAGGAGCTTGCATAAGAATTGTCCATAAAGGGAAGACAGTCACAATATCAGCCTTGCATGAAACCCTGCTTTCTGCTTTTTAATTAAGATTTCAAGCTTGTGTCTCCCCTGAGGTGCTGTAGGAGGTTTTGCCAGATACAAGAAGCAGCCGGGGTCCCTCTCAGCAAATTGGCTTTCCCAGCTCTGTTTACACAGTCTTCCTCACCAAATTCCCAGTGCCAAACTTGGGGTACAACAGCCACGAGAAGGCAAAGCCCACAAGTTGGGGCCTGGACCCTTCCCTGCAGGCTCAGGTCCTTTTGTGACTCCCCTTTCCCAGCAGGGTCTCTGTGGAAGCAGTGGGATGTGGGGTTTGGTCCATGTCACTCTCAGCATTGGACAGAAGTGCAGCAACTCCTAGGATGATATTTCCAGTGTGAATACCTCTGTTTATATATTTTTAAAACCATTCTGCACTCTGCTGTGTTCTCTCAGCATTCCCTCAGAGCTCCTCTTTTCCTGGCTGCTCCTGCCTGCCGTGTATCCCTGAAGCTGGAAAGGGAAATGAGAGAGACATGAGCCATCAAACAAGTTATCATGCAGAATTAAAGGCAGATGTTGGCATTTCCATTTGTCCTGGTCCATTTCCCCACCACGCATCCATTCTCTCCCCTCGAATCCCAGAGCAGTGGATTATAAACACCTCAAAGGCGAAGCAGGGAACCAGGAGGGCCAGAACAGCCCCACAGACACGGGGGTCAAAACCAGAAATCCCTGCCTCCCTCCCTTCTACATCAGTGCCAGTTTTGGACTCGTTCAGGAGGCAGCAGAGGCACCCCAGGCAGCCCAGCGCGGCTCTCCCCGGGCTCTGGCGGGCGCTGATGTGTCAGGAGCCGTCGCTGTGCACATCCATCACCGCCGGTAACGCTGCCCCTCCCGAGGAGCCCTTCCCAGCCGGCAGCCACCAGCCCCCCGCAGCCGGGGCAGGACCCAGCCCTGCCCGTGCCCCGGAGCCGGGTTCGGCTGCGTTCGCACTGAACCGGGTCCCCATCATCGCCACCCGCGCACAAAGGGACAGGCACAGCCCCGAGCCGCTGAGCCCGGCGCGGCTGTCACCGCACGGAGGGCACGCTGACAAAGAGTGCCCTGCGAGCACCTCTGAAGGGTTCGCAATTACACCCATAAAGAATTTAATGCGCAGTAAAAGCAGTGAGTGAGTTATCGAGGGCTGCTGTGGAGAGGGAAGCGAATGTTTTGCCCTACAGATGTTCATAAAATATTTAGTAACTTTAAAAAGAGGAGGGGAAAATGCAGCTCGATAAACCACTGCTCCAAGCAGGTCCACTCTGGAATGCAGGATTCCTCTCGGACTCATTAGCTCCCAACGCGGCGTTAATGGGGCAGTGGCCGCTCATTCCTCTTCCTCCACACCACGCAAACAGCTTTATTTAGAAGCTGAGATTGGAGCCCGGCTCCACCAATAACGCTGGCCTGGATGCAATTAGGCATCAACAGAGCAAAACTCCCCAGTCAAGGGAGAGTGGAAATCCAGGTCAGGCAGCTTCCTGCCCACGGCTACCTGCTCCCAGCTGGAACAGAAATGAATCTGGGGAAAGAGATGCTGCAGTGTGGCCTTTCCAAGCATCTGTGTTTGACTGGGGCCAGAGGTAAATGTGTGGAAAGTTTTTTGGAAGAAATGAGTTGGCTGTCCTTCGCAGGGAGCTGGGGGCTTTCACAGAATCACAGAATCCAGGAGTGGTTGGGGTGGGAAGGGACTTTAAAGCTCATCCAGGGCCACCCCTGCCATGGCAGGGACACTTTCCACTGTCCCAGGTGCTCCAGGTCCTAATGTCCAACCTGGTCTTGGGCACTGCCAGGGATCCAGGGGCACCCACAGCTGCTCTGGGCACCCTGTGCCAGGGCCTGCCCACCCTCAGAGGGAAGAACTTCTAACCTAAACGTCCCCTGTCAGTCTGAACCCATTCTCCCCTGTCCTGTCACTCCACATCCTGATGAACAGTCCCTCTCAAGCTTCCCCGAAGCCCCTTCAGATCCTGGAAGGGACTCTGAGGCCTCCACACAACCTTTTCTTCTCCAGGCTGGACAGCCCCCACTTTCTCAGCCTCTTTTTGTGGCCCTCTGCCACGGGGATGGACCAGTTCAAGCCACATGAGGAAGACCTGCCCAGTGCTTCATCCCATTCCCCTGCTGGCCTTGCAGTGGTGTTTGCTCAGGCAATGCCTTCCCATTTCCAGGTGTGGCAGCTGAGGTGGGAGCAGGTGCCAGTGGGGCAGCCCTGGCAGGCTGAGCTACCAGCCCTGGGCTGGAGAAGCTTGCAGAGCATCTGCCTTCCATAAATGAGGGAAGAGCAGGAGATCTCCAGGCTGTGTGGAAAAACCCTCCCAGGAGCAGAATGGTGTCACTGCCCCAAGCGTGGTGGGCACAGGGAGCAGGGCAGAGCATCCTCACAGTGCCTCAGAGAGACAGGAGCAGAAAAAAAACCCAAACTGCTGTTTTGGCAGCTGCTTGTCCAAAATGATGATGAAAAATGCAAAACACGTAGGGGAAAAAAGTAACGGGAGAACCAGCATCCCATGCAATTTCCATTTGGATGTGTCAAAACAACTCCTTTTGGCACAGCATCAACCTGCCTCTGCCCACTGTGCTGGGGGACAGCCACCAAGGCTAGGAGTGGCACCCCAGGAGCCACAGCAGAAAAACGATCCAACCTTCCTTGAGAACATCGTGGTTCTGAGCATCTCCCTTGGGGCACACAAACACCTGAATTCTCATTTGGCTGAAGAAAATACAAATAATCGGGGAAAAAGCATTTTGACAGGAATAAAATCTATTCTTTAGGCTGAAAATCTTTTCCTTTAATACAAGTGTGTGTTTTGAGTGAAAGGGAATTAAGTGCCTAAAAAAAGAAGTTCTTTGAATTAAGACTCATTTCAATTTAAAGCTGTTGAAAGGCAGAACGCCAGGTGTTGTGCAGAGGTTCCTTTGTTCATTGTCACAATTCAACACGGATTTGCAAAATACTTTGACTAAATCTGTTCTGATTTTTCTATCAGAAACCTTTCAGGTGACAATTTTTACCCCAAAATCTCCACTTGAGGCAACTCAGACAAAACAGTTTAACATCAGCCTGGAGGAGGGAAGTATTTTGTTCTTACTTCCCTAAAGAAATGTACACTTCAAACGCTTGCAGAAATCTCCAGTTTTACAGAAGCCCAGTAGAGCAAGGACGTTTGCCTGTAAAAATCTTGGTCAAATCCAATGTATCCCATGGTCATCCCCATGGGGGATGAGCATCTGTTTTAAGGTGTCCCCACTCCAAAATTCAGCCCTGAGCGCAGTGCACCAGACGAGGTGCAGAATTCCCAGCTCCAGACACGCAGAGCTCACTGCTGGTGCCCGAGCAGAGCCTGAGGAGCTGCAATGCCCAGGGCTGCCCAGCCCAGGCTGTGCCCCTGACCCTGATGGGGCCATGCTGAACTCCACAGCTGAGCAGAGCCTGGCCCAAAGCCCCCCTGAGCTCAACACAGCCCTGGTAAACCCTGTGCTGCCCCTCTCTCTGTCCTCCGTCCCTCCAGGAGGGGTTGTTGGCTCAGATGGGGTGGAAGGAGGGATGGAAACCTCTGTGCACAGCCACAGCTTTTGCCTCAGGAAGGACCAGCCTGCAGCATAAGCCCCTGTGAAAGGCTGAAAGCTGATTTATCCCCAGCAAGCCCCTTTTCCTCACAGCCATCCTGAGCTCATGCCTCCTGAGCAAGGAACTCCTTTTTCTCCTCAGATTCTTCCAAGGTGACAGGAGTGGCTGTTGCCCTCCAGCACAGTGGGTCAGAGCTGCTCCAGTGGTGCCCAAAACCCCCCTGAGCTGGGGCCAGGGGTGATGCTATCCTACAGGACCTCAGGGTCCACAGCTCTTAAAGTTCAGGCCTTCCTCTCACACTGCTGGCTTGGCATAAACTTCTTTACTGAAGTTTAGATTTTTTTTTTCTTTTTCTGCTTCTTTTTTTGATTTGCTTTGTTTTGTTTTTGTTTTTCATTAGTAAAGCTCAATTAGACTTGCCTTTTGCTTTTCCTGCGAGTCAGCTTTGGTTCACCTCGTTCCTGGAGGCAGCCCAGGTGTCTGTGGGGTGAGGCACTAAGGGCAATCCCTGCAGCCCAGAGCAATGGGGCTGCAGGACTTCACTGAATCCTTTGTGGAGAGTTTTCTCCTGGCAAAAAAGTGCATTTTGGATGGCAAAGCAGGAGCACTTCCAAGCTCACTGGCGGAAAAAGGGGGCTGTAGCCAAGTGCTGTAATTCAGAGCAGACCCTCAGCTGGCCTGATTACAGCAGAGCTGCCACCACACCTGTGCTGGCTCAGAGACTGAGGCACCATCCAAGCAATCCCTGACAGTGCTGGACTTGCTCAGCCTGTCCAGGTTTGCAGGATTTCATGCCACATTGTCTTGGTTTGAAAAGCCAGGTGTCTGCTGAGGAAGGCAGAGCCTTGCTTGAAATGGAAAACGTAAATCCCCTCCCTCTGAATTATTATAATTTTGAAATTATTTAAATTTAATTAAGAGGCTCTCAGGCAAAGATATGGGAGCAGGAGTTACAGTTTTTTATCAGGGAAACAATTTTTTAAAATATTTAAAAATTCATTAATACAAAACAAGACTGCCAGAGTGAGAGCAGTCCCTGACACCCTGTGTCAGGGTGGTGGCACAGCCCCATCCCATGGGGGCTCAGCCCTCCTGCAGTGCCAGCTGTGGCTCTGCTGCAGCAGGATCCTGCACAAGGGGGGAGTTTTCCTCTGCAGCTGCAGGGCTGCTGGAGATGGGCCTGCTCTCCCTCTGGGAATGCAGGGCAGGAGAAAGCTGCTCCTCTGGGAATGCAGGGGGCAAAGGCTGCTGTGCTGCTCCAGGCTCAGATTGTATCCAGGTAGGAATGCTTGGCTCCTGCCCTGGGCGCAGCATCTCCCCATGGGATGATGGAATTGGATCAGCCCTGCAGGGACACTCAGTGGCCATGGACAGCAGAGATCTGCTGGAGGGAGGATGGGCTGTGGGAGAGAGAAAGAAAACTGCCCATGGACAGCAGAGAAATGCCCAGCTCTGACAGGTGGGGACAGGACACACACCCAGCCACATCTTGGTGGAGAGATCCACCAGTAAAAATGGGGACTCCACCTGCTCCAAAATCAGCAATTCTGAATGTAAAAGCAAATGGAAATGTTAAGGTTGGCTTGTGTTCAGAGCACAACCACAGGTCATCCCTGCACCACTGGGAGCTGTCAGAGGAGGAGCCAAATGTCCCAGCTCGGACTGTGTGCTGGGAGGAACCAAACTGGCCGTGCACATCTCAGGCTCTTACCATCAATATTGTTCCTGCTATCAGCATGGCCTTGAAGCAATGCAATTTTAAAAACCCACAAAAACATGAATGGTCCTTCCAGAATGGGTTCACATTTTCCTTGGCTGATGGCCCATCCCGTGATTCCAGTTGAGCCAAATCCTAAATTCTAAGAAAAACTCCATCATCTCCCTTCTGTTTGAAGGGAAACTGCCAACATGTCTCACCCATAATCGTCTGGATCTGAGGAGAGACATTCAGATTTCTGACAGGAGGCAGTGAGCCAAGTCCCATTGATCTCCAGTGGAAATCCCTCAGTGAGAAATCCCTCACTCCCGTCACTGGTGGGGAGAGCCAGGCTTTGCCTGCATCGCTGGATTTGTTCGCCAGCTCTCACACCATCCAGTTGGAATTCCTGTTGCTATCCTGTTATTATCTCTGATTGAGGGGGATGGGAGAGGGATTGAAGGCATTCCACTTGCAGTGATGTGCCTTTACAGGCCCTTTTTCATTTGTTGCCCTCAAAACCGAGTTTCCTGGGAGGGTTTTCACCACTGGAGCAAAGTCTCACTCTCCTTTACTCGCTTTAGGCTCAGGCACAAGTGGGTCAGGGTAATGACTCACTTTCAGTATTTAAAGCCAGCCCAATAAATCCCTAAATGACTTTCTAACGGCGCAGTAAACATAATCAATGCACATTAACAAAGCACTGGGAAGCCAAGAAATTCTTTGGGGGGTAAAACACATACCATGAATCTTTCCATGTTGTTGTATCAGGCAGGAACCACTGACTCCCTCATTGTGTTCGACAGAGACAGATGGGAAATATTTTCTAAAGCCATTCGTAGGCCAGCCCAGGCTTTTCAAAGAGGATTTTTTAGAGCAGAAAGATCTAGGCCTGATTTTTTAGGTATGTAAATGATCTAAGATTCAGGTACATACATAAAGGGGTTTTTACAAATGGCAGAGAATTTGGGGTTTAAAGGACCTCTGGAGTTCTCTAGTGCTCCTGAGAAGACTTCACTGTTATCCCAGGACCTTGTTCAGGCAGCCTCTGAATACCTCAGGGATGACAGCTCATCCAGCTCTCCCAGGGCTGCACAACCTTCCAGGGAAGGAAACTGAATACTGGGAAGATTTAGGGGCTTCCAAACAGAGAGTATTCCTTTTACACCCAGAGCGGGGAATGGGCCCTTCTCTCAGAGCCAGATTCTGGATGAGTGACAGGAAAGTCAAACATGTTTATACACCTCCAGCTCTCTCCATAATCCTTACGGTGGAAAAACCCCAAACAAATCATCTCATGATGCACCAGCTCAAAGAGAAACAGCAGGCTGTGGAAAGGCTTGAACATGAGCCAGTCTCAGGTCACGACACACAAATCCTGCCCCTGGAGCACCCTGAGCTCCAGCCAGCATTTCCAGTGGCTGCTGACCAGCACCTCCAGCCACTCCTGCCCAGCACCTCCAGTCACTCCTGCCCAGCATCTCCAGTCACTCCTGACCAGCATCTCCAGTCACTCCTGCCCAGCATCTCCACTTATTCCTGACCAGCATCTCCAGTCATTCCTGCCCAGCATTTCCAGTGACTCCTGACCAGCATCTCCAGTCACTCTTGACCAGCATTTCCAGTCACTCCTGACCAGCATCTCCAGTGACTCCTGACCAGCATCTCCAGTGATTCCTGACCAGCATCTCCAGTGATTCCTGACCAGCATCTCCATTTATTCCTGACCAGCATTTCCAGTCACTCCTGACCAGCATCTCCAGTGACTCCAGACCAGCATCTCCAGTGACTCCAGACCAGCATTGTCCCATGATCCAGAGGTCCTGACCACCAGCCCCAGACCCTTCTTGTGCTCTGAGCTGCACACATAGCCAAATCCCTGCACAAAAAACCCTGCAGTAAAAATAGACAAGACAGATGGAGGCACAGATTTCTGGAAAGACGCGCAGCAGGTCAGAAGCAGAGTTGCAATGAGAGAGCAGGGAAGTAGCAGGTCTGAGATCCCAAAATTAAAGCTTCTCCTTTGGCTCTAAGACACAAACCATACAGTTCAAAATGCCCTGGCCCAGATGCTCCAGCCACCTTGAATTCAGAGCCCAGAAAGCTGCAAAGCCTGAGTCAGACACAGAGCTGAGATGCCCCAAAACAGCTACAGGGCCAAAGTGCTTCTCCCAAGACCCATAATTCATTAATGTCACTGGTTTTTAGTCTCCTGAGACAAGTTTCTCTGAAGCTAGGCATCCTCTCCAGCTCCCTCAGCTTTCCCTGGGCTCTGACTCATCACCCCAACCCTTTTCCTTGGAAATCAAGATGTGTTGCCATTGCATCATTAGCTGTAATGGCAGATAGTGTTACTGATAGCTACCCTTAATTAGCAGCCCAGCAATCACACTAACTCTGTTTTGTGTTCCTTACCCCAGCGCTGTGTTTGGGTTCACAGAACACTTACAAATAGTATTAATAGTAGTTGCATCAATAATAACCATGGTTGTGAGATGTTTATCTGGCATCCATCTGCTCTGAGATCCATGGTGACAGATAACGCCGCAGCCATCTGGCCTTGCTGGGTGTGCTTGGCTCCTGCTTATCAAGATGGCAAATCAGCCAGCCCCATCTCCATCCCGGCAGCTCCCACTGGTTCCGACTCACCAGCAGCCCTAAATCACCTCCTGAACTGCAGACACTCCTGGGGAGGAGATGGGAACCCCCAGGCTGAAGTTGGGAGCGCCAAGGTGTGAAGCGAGAGCTTCTCACTGCAGCGTGCACAGAGAGAGGGGGATCTGCAAACCCACAGTGAAACAGGGACAGACCCCACTGCAAACCCATAGTGAAACAGGGACAGACCCCACTGCAAACCCACAGTGAAACAGGGACAGACCCCACTGCAAACCCACAGTGAAACAGGGACAGACCCCACTGCAAACCCACAGTGAAACAGGGACAGACCTCACTGTGAACCCACAGTGAACCAGGGACAGACCCTGCTGCAAACCCACAGTGAAACAGGGACAGACCCCACTGCAAACCCACAGTGAACCAGGGACAGACCCCACTGAAAACCCACAGTGAAACAGGGACAGACCCCACTGCAAACCCACAGTGAAACAGGGACAGACCCCAGTGCAAACCCACAGTGAAACAGGGACAGACCCCACTGCAAACCCACAGTGAAATAGGGACAGGCACCCCTGCAATCCCACAGTGAAACAGGGACAGACCCCACTGCAAACCCACAGTGAAACAGGGACAGACCCCACTGCAAACCCACAGTGAAATAGGGACAGACCCCACTGCAAACCCACAGTGAAACAGGGACAGACCCCACTGCAAACCCACAGTGAAATAGGGACAGGCACCCCTGCAATCCCACAGTGAAACAGGGACAGACCCCACTGCAAACCCACAGTGAAACAGGGACAGACCCCGCTGCAAACCCACAGTGAAACATTGACAGACCCCGCTGCAAACCCACAGTGAAACAGGGACAGACCCCACTGCAAACCCACAGTGAAACAGGGACAGACCCCACTGCAAACCCTGGCACAAACACAGCAAGCATCACATGGGTGAATGTAATGCGTGGGACACATCCCATAATGTCACCCCATCAGTGTCACTGCTGAGCAAAGGGCAGGATCTGTCAATGCATCTGCAGGGCGGCCCCAGCTCTGCTCCAGCGGGCCCAGCAGTGGCACAAAATGGTGACACACAAATGAGCCCAGTGCCTGCTGGAAATGGCTAAAAACCCCACAAAACTGGATCTTGTTCAGCATCTCTCTTATTACTTCCTCCCTGTGCCCAAAGCAAGAGCTCCAGGGTGAAAGGAAGAGCAGTCCCTGTTCTCCCAGTGAAAGGAGCCCACGGGAGGGAACCTCTGGAAGAAGCCACCGAAGCTGCAGCAGCGACATCTCAGGAGCTCTGGCCTTGAGCACTGTCCCCTGAGCAGGATTTCCGTCCAGCTCTTGCTCAGGAGGTCTCCCAACAGAGCACATCCGAAAACCACAGCTCTCAGGAGCAGCCTGGCAAAGGATTGATGCTCATTCCTGCTTCCCACAGAGCCTCAAATGCCCCTGGATGGGAGGTCTGCTGGAAATGACTTCCAGAAAATCCCCATGGGCAGATCTGGGCTCCTCAGGCAGGAGGCCCTGCAGGGACAGACAATGTGGCAGCCAAACCAACCCCCCAGAGCCTTGGGATCTCCACTTTGGCTTCTACAGAGCCTTGGAAATCTCCAGTTCCCTTCCAATGTTTTGATTCTCAGTACCGTGATGCCATGCACTGATTTCCCTGCTGGAGGGCAGGGGTGATGCGTTTGCTGCCAGCAGGAAACCCTGCTCTGCCCAGGAAGGCACTCAAGGAGCACTTGCACTTTTGGAGGAGTCGCTTTGGCTTGCTGCAGCCCAGGCACCCCAAACCGGCTGGGTTGCTGGAGCCCTGCCAGCTCCTGGCAGCTGGAAACACTTCTTGGCAAACTGGGCATCTCCTTTGGACAATCTTCACCTCAGAGAGCTGTACCAGGGAAAATTCCCAGCAGAGCCTTCATGCCAGCTGGAAAGAGGCACTCTCTGATCCAGGAGCTCCAGGGGATTTGCCCATGAAGAAATCCAAGGCAATGCAGCTCAATTCCAACTTAGACAATCAGCTATTTCTGTGAAAATAACAGAAATCTTCCCCAGAAAGCTTCCATTTACAAACCTCACCTGAATTCCTTTTCTACACTCTTTGAGGGAATTTTACAAGTTTTGAAGGCTTTCACAAGACTTTCTGGTTTCAGCCAAAAATATCGTTTCTTGTTAGAAACTGCATTTGAAGGTAAAAGTGCTCATTCCAAGATAAATATCTGTCAAATCTTCTCATCAAACAAGGAAAAAGATTCAGGAAATCTGGCACTTTTCTCTGTAGAAAAGAACAGTTTTTGACCACACCATCTTTTTTCCAATGGGAATATCCTTCATGTGAAAGTGTCCCATTTCCTGAGCCACATTCCTAAGTGCTCCATGTTCAGCAGAATTTGGTTTGCCCTTGCTCCCAGACACACAGAACTCTCCACCTAAAATAAGGGGAAATAACCACATATGTTAAAAAAGGGGGGAAAGTTTCAAATAAACTCTCCTCTTTTTTTTTTTTTTTTGCTCCTCCCAGCACAACTGAAACTCTTCAAAGTTTCTCCTCTCATGGAGTTGAGTCATTAGTCTTCAGAAAAGTGATGCTTGAGCCTTTGATTAAAATGACTGGGGAGCGTCTCTGCGTGATTAAAGGGAGATAACACAATAAAAGGAAGAGGACTTGGCCCCATTATTATGGCAAATAAGTGCAATTCCCAACCTGGGAGCTGCATCGACTTGTCTAATGTAATAAATGCTTCCCCTGCTGGAAACATGTCAAATTAGACTTTGAAATGTCAGCCTGGAGTGTCCAAAGGCCTCGGAGCCCCCTGGGGCACTGTGTGACCGCCAGGCCGGTGTGACACAGACGGAGGTGACACTGCCCATGGGGCACTGAGGGAGCAGCTGAGAAACACCAGCACAGGCTCTGCCAGCTCTGAGAGCTGGGAGAGGGTGCAGACAGACCCACAGATGGATGGAGAGGAGGAAGGAGTCTGGGGAGGCCGAGGGACAGATGGGAATGTGGCACAGGCTGCCCAGAGCAGCTGTGGCTGCCCCTGGAGCCCCGGAGGTGCCCAAGGCCAGGCTGGATGGGGCTTGGAGCAGCCTGGGACAGTGGGAGGTGTCCCTGCCACGGCAGGGGTGGGACAAGAGCTCTGAGGTCCCTTCCAACACAGCCCATCCTGATTCCATGATCTGGGATGCAGGAGAGGCTGGCTGGACCTGTGCAATGCCCCTGCAGGTCTGCTCAGGTCAGAGCCACCAGCTGCAGGTCCATGCAGGGAGATTTTCTGGGGCTTGGGCAAACAGCGGGGGAACAGCTTTGTTTAGGCAGAAGAAACAGCATTCCCAATCTTAGCCAAACTGGAATAGGGCTCTGAAAGGGGACAAAAGCTATTTTTTGTCCAAAGCAAATGTCTACCCAAGGATTTAGTCAGACCTTCCTGATCTGGCTCCCTGATGGAGACCAGCCAGGAGTCTCTGCTCTCTTCTGGAAGAAGAATCATTCATTTCCTCCCCAGGCACAATGTGGGGCTCCATTCTCTGATTCAAGGAGCTGCTGTAGTGCTGTAGCTTGTAAAAGTGCAGACAGATAGTTCACAGACACATCCTATTTGTGGCTTAAAATATACCAGTTTATCATGCAAATGATATGTCAACAGAATAGCTGCACTTGGCAATACTTCCCAGAGTAAATTAAGCAGTTAAACATACCATGTGTAATATTAAAGAGGTTATGTGTTACATATAATAAGCACTTGAAGCCAAGTTGTCAGGAAGCCAAGTTTCCTCAGAAATCTCAAATTCAGCTCACAGGAGCCAAGGTGCTCTTTCCCCCTTGAGCAGGCGATGTTTGGGGGAAAGGGGGTTCTGCCAGAACACCTCGAGGCACTGTGGCCCCATGGAGGTTTTATCCACGGGATGAATGGTCCACTCTCAGATCCCTGGTTGGCATTTCAGCAGCTGGGGCACACTCAAGGCTTGCTCTGTACATTTTTCATAGCTTGTGCTCTGTGCATCTGGGAACTATTTGCAATGGCAAAAATATTACAGGATCCAGTCTTCTCAAGGCTTTGCACTTCCTGGAGGGTGGAAATACCAGGCAGGAAAAGAAAAAAAAAAAAAGTCTTGGATTGTTTCAGCTCTGCAAATTGCTCCCTGAGGCAAGTAATTGTTGTAAAAAATATACACAAATATTCAGATTCAAGTTTAACCATATACCAGGACATTGGGATTTATTCAAGTGTCAGCAGCCCCCAAGCTTGCCTGCTTATTTCAGACCCCTCTACATCAGCAAATGTTTTCACAGAAACTCAAAGTCCAACCTGGGGGCTCACAGGGCTCAAAAGAGTAAAATAAAAATGTTACTTGCATGGCCCATGAACTAGCCCATTACACTCTGCTCTCCACAGTGGAAACAGCTCTGGTGATTTATGGGGAATCAAAGCTAAAATCCCATTTGTTTACCGAGGTGATGCCTGTCTCCAGGGTGATGTTTTAAAGGGAAGTAGTGGAGTGAGGCACAAGGAGTTCCTCAGTCCCACCTTGCCTGTGCTCTGCCCCACCCTGACCCCAGCCCAGACCTCCCCTTCCCCAGCACTTCCAGCCCCTCCCAGCTCCCCACAACCCAGTGTAACCCCACTGCACTCAGTGTCTTCATGGACACCTCACTTTGAAAGAGAAGCTCATCTCTATCTCAGACTCCAAATTTCAAGACTGCTGTGAGCATTTAGGGTAATATTTTTCACACATCCTACAAGCTCGTCCCTCCCCCTGCACACCCGTGTGCACATTCCTTTTGGTTTGCTTCCCGTCAGGGCCCCAGGGGACTGAAGAGATGATAAAGTTTCTGTAAAGTAGGTGTTTCTCAAGCCATTTTCCACAGTTCATGACCCTGTTTAAACCCCTGTGAGAAAGAATGATGCATCATAAACCCCTGCAAAAGGATGGGTTTGAGTTAATTTCTTCAAAAACACGCAGTGATGAGAAATCCAGAAATACAACTGGACAAAAACCTCTCTGCTGTTAAAAACACAGCCCTGCTCCTGGGCTGGGCTGTGCTGGCAGAGCCCCCCAGGCACTGCTGCTCCTGCAGCCTCTCCTGCCAGGATGGGAAGGTTTGGGAAAAGATGTTTCTCCTCCCTGCAGGTGTAATGAGGCCATCAGCCAGATACTGCCCTTGCTTTGCTGAATTAAACCATCACACTCCTTGATTTTCCCTCCTAAAAGTGTCATTTCATATTCATTAGTGTTTTTCTAGCTCTTCTTTGAATCTCCCCCAAGGTTTCCGTGCCCTTTTGGAACCAGGGATCCTGAGCCAAGCTCAGGTTTATCCCAGCCTTCCTGTGCAGAACTGGCTGGTGGATCACAAGTTGCTCACCAGGGACCTTCTGTCCCCAGGGCTCTCTTGGGCCATCAGTCACCCAATCCTGCAAAGATCCTCTGCATTCCTGGCTCCACAGCAGGACATCCTTCCCCAGATTCGGCCATGTGGGAGTTGTGTGAGCTGCTCATCCAAGCTGTGTCACTAGAGAGAAACAGGCATTTCCCAGAAGAAATCCATCCCACTCCCAGGGTTATCTAAGGTCCAGTGAGTAACTCCTGCTCTGGAGATGCCTCCACCCACCCTAGGACCAGCAGTGCCCGCCCCCCAACCTGACCTTTCAGTGGCCTCAGCTCAGAGAGATGAATTATCTGACATTTGGCCAAATCAAATACTATGTTTACTTGACCCAAGGCTCAGTGTCATTAACGGGGCTCTGTGAGAGCCCCTTTTCCTCCCCAGTGTTTGTGTCACTCCAGCATTTACCCATGAAGATTTTACAGCTTCCTCTCTTTTCTCCCCCTGGCTCCTTCCTGGGACCATTAAATGGGATGGGGTCAAGACCAGCCATTTCAGGTCTCCACAAGAAAAAAAAGCTCTTTGCCTAGAATCTCCTTTTAAGACTCCATTTGGAAACCAATTACAAACCCCATTAATTTGATGTGCACCATGTTGATTTTGGATGGCTTCACTTCATCCATTAGGATTGTCCTACGACATGAAGCCAAATGCTTTTGAGAAGTTTGGCCAACGTAAGAACCAGTGCAGAGGTGACTGATGAGCCTGAGACTGCTGGGCTGGGAGGGCACAAATGATTGGCACACCCAGGGGTCAACCCCTGAGCGACCTAACTGCAGAATTCCATCCATTAGGCTCCTTTGAAGATCCCAGCCAAAAACCTTCCAGGCCCAATTCCTTCCCTGCAGAGCTCCCCTGGCAGCAGCAGTTGCTCAGGAACCTCATTCAGATGCTGGTGGGGACAGGGAGGGAAGGGTCCAGCTCCAGCTGCACTCAGGTCTCTCCTTCCCAGCAGCAGACTCCCAAAAGGATTCATATTTTCCATGTTGCTAATTTTAGGCTTTAGCTTTCCAACACCCCCAGACTTGGAGACACAGCCCTGCTGCCTCTGCAGCTTAAATGCTTCCTAATGGCCTCAACCCCGAGATTTACACTGAGCCAACTCACTTTGAAACCCTTCCATAAAAACGCCTTCTGCAAACAGATTTGTTTCATTACCGTCAGGCCTGGAAGTGCCTAAAGTAACAAACAACTTCAAACTCCTTCAAATTTATTGTGGCACCAGGTTTGCACTTCACTGCAGCCCCGTGTACCTGGGAGCGTGTCTGAGTGGGGACAGGCAGGGGAGGTGGATGGAGAGCCCTGGTGCAATGGATCGGTGATTATGGTGCAATAAATATTGGATGGAGGATCTATGATAACATCTATTACGGCTTTATGAAATATTGATAGTGTCTGCATACATATTGCCTGCTGAACAGCTCGTTCCGGAGATGTTTAATGAAAGACATCTGTCGTTTTATCCTTGAATCTCCACGCAGGAGAAGGATGGCCCCGGTGAGGGCTTCCAGAGCCGAGAGGAAATGGGCTGAGAGACTCAGGCTCACCTATCCAGAGGCATGGAGAGACACAGACTGGTTTATGTACACAGAGCCTTTCATTTGGGGAATGAATTAACTCTGTGCTCCTCCGAAATCAATCCCTGCACAGACAACTGCCTTTAATGGAGCCAATAAAAAGAATGCACAGACTGCTGTGGAAAGGGGTGGGAGAAACTGGAGACTCCAGAAAAATCAGCTCTTCCTTCAGACTCTTATCCCTGATCCTCCCCTCTCCCCACTGAACCCTGTGTGCAGCACTAGACTCCCCCCAGGAAATCCAATCCATGATACACAATCACCCCAAATCCTGGGATCATAGAATGGTTTGGATTAGAAGGACCTGAAATCCAATCTCAATCCATCCCCTGCCATGGCAGGGACACCTCCCCCTGTCCCAGGTGCTCCAGCCCCAATGTCCAGCCTGGCCTTGGGCACTGCCAGGGATCCAGGGGCAGCCACAGCTGCTCTGGCAATTCCAGCCCAGCCCCTGCCCACCCTGCCAGGGAACAATTCCCAATTCCCAAGATCCCATCCAGCCCTGCCCTCTGGCACTGGCAGCCATTCCCTGGCTCCTGTCCCTCCATCCTTGTCCCCAGTCCCTCTGCAGCTCTCCTGGAGCCCCTTCAGGCCCTGCCAGGGCTCTGAGCTCTCCCTGGAGCCTTCTCCTCTCCAGGGGAGCCCCCCCAGCTCTCCCAGCCTGGCTCCAGAGCAGAGGGGCTCAGCTCTGTCCAACTATTCCCAAACTGAGAAGAGATTAGCTCCATTTTAGCACTATTACATCATGAAAATGAGAGGAAGACTTTGCCTTTTCCCCTAAATTGCACCACTTCCTACTTGAGGCTTCAAACCAATTTAGTGAACACCCTGAAAGCCCTCATGTGGACATTTCTTACACTAGTAACTTACATGGGGTATTAAATAGCACCTTTAGCTGAATGAATGGAAGTTTAGGTGGTAGTGTATAAAAAATAGATTCATGCCCCTCATGACCATTTATCCTGTTCCCAGTTCACTGCCCCAGCCCAGTCTGGGGTGCTGCAGGCTCTCAGCTCACCAGCTCCAAGGAGGAACAGAGGGACATGGTCAAGGGCCAGCTGAACACTGCTGTGGATCAGGGCTGGGGCTGGAACTCCTCTCCAAGAGAGGTCCAACTCGCCTGTCCCCAGGCTTGGATGGGGATCCCCTTTTGAACAAGCACAGCACGGAGCCAGCAGCCAAAGCCAAGCTTTGTCCTTCCCATCCCACCCTCCTTCACCTCCTGCCATCCATGGCAGCATGTTTCTTCTCCCTGCCTCTCTCAACATCCCTTTTCCAAAAGCATTCCCTCCCTGCTGCCACGTGGGTGCTGAGGAGCATGGGGACAGCGACACAGGACAGTGACACGGAACAGGGACACAGGACAGGGACACGGGACAGAGACACGGGACAGGGACACGGGACAGTGACACGGGACAGTGACACGGGACAGGGACATGGGACAGTGACACGGGACAGTGATATGGGACAGTGACACGGGACAGGGACACGGGACAGGGACACGGGACAGGGACACGGGACAGTGACACAGGACAGTGACACGGGACAGGGACACGGGACAGTGATATGGGACAGGGACACGGGACAGTGACACGGGACAGTGACACGGGACAGTGACACGGGACAGTGATATGGGACAGGACACGGGACAGTGATATGGGACAGTGACACGGGACAGGGACACAGGACAGGGAGACGGGACAGTGACACGGGACAGCGACATGGGACAGTGACACGGGACAGGGACACAGGACAGCAACATGGAACAGCGACACAGGACAGGGACACGGGACAGTGACACGGGACAGGGACACGGGACAGGGACACACGGCTCTGATGTCCCTCCTGCCGCAGTCCCCTGCCATTACTGGGGGAGCAGCAGCAGGTGAGACACAGCGCCTCTCCGGGGGTTTCTGGCTCCTCTGGCAGCGTTCCTGGCTCAGCACTGCTGCTCTGTGCCCCTCTCGCCCTGGGGACAGGGACGTGTCCCCTCAGCAGTGGGACCGTGTCACTTATGCCATGTGCGGTGCCACACACGGGCTGGCGGGGGGCACAGCCAGCCACAGCACATCAAAAACACATTAAACAAAGCCAGCAGCCTCAGCTTGGGGGGGTGGGGGCTCGGGGGAAAAGGGATTTTTATTTTGTTGTGTGAAGTGAATGAATAATTCATAGGCAAATCATTGACATGATAAATTCCTCCATTTCTCCTCTTTTGTGAATCGACAGCAAACAACTTCCCCATTCCTCCCCTCTGCATTTTCATTATTCAGAATTATTCACTAAACAATTGCTTGGAATAATTCTGGGGAGCAGATTCTCTGCCGAGGATGTCGCGCTGACGTCAGTGGCACTGGAGCCAGCAGGAGCTGGGTTCAGAGGCCCTGAGCCTTCCAGCACCAGGGTTTGGGCTCCAGGTTTGAGCCATCCCACCCAGAGCAGGCACAGAGAGGCTGGATGCTCCCATTTGCCCTCTCATTACATGAGCAGAGATCTGCAAATCGGGTTTTCCACTGTGAAGATTATATTTGCAAATGACCAGAGGCTGGAATTGCTGGGATGCAGTGGGAAATTGCTGAGTGTCACACTGGCACCCCCAGCAGCACTTCTGCCACCGTGTCTCATCTCCAGCCCTGCAGGACCAAGGGACAAAGTGGGATTTCTCCATTTCATCTGCTGCAAATGAGCCCTGCCCTTCCCAGAAACTCTCTGAATGCACTGCCAGGCTCACCAGTGCAGCCCTGCCTTTGATATTCATGGGAAGTGAAAAGAAAACAACCCAAGGTTTGCTTTTTAATTTCATGGGAAATTTTGCAGGTGGCTTTTGCTTGGTTCTGCACTTCATTTATTCATTTACACACTGACCCAAAGCCCGCATGAACAACTGAATGTCTCCAGAATACCACAGCTCTGACTCAGTAGGGCCTTGATATTTATCTGCCTGCAGTTTCCAATAAGTTAAACCCAGCTGACCTGAAATACCAAATTCCGAGGGAGCTCTTTGGCTGATGACTCCCAGTATCTGACAGCAATTGTCAGGGGTGCATTCCCTGTGTTTATTTATTATAAATGAGACACCTGACACCATGAGATCATAAGCAATTTCCAGCTCTCTCCAAATCACCGGTAGGGTTCCAGTTTGAAGCCTCACAATATCATCAACTCTGCTGCAAAACTTTTCTGTGCTGATTGCCAGTAATTTGCAACGTGTAAGCTGGAGGGAGGGAATTGCTTGGAATTGCTTCCAGTTCTCCTCTTCACCTCCTAGTGGAAATCAGCCCATGTTGAGCAGGCCAAGCAGACTGTTGTGACCACAAAACCCCTAAAAATCTGGAGATCTGATTCTCCTCTGATTGCCAAAGTGCAAACATCACATCTCTGTTTCCAGTCCTGCCTTGGCGAGGATGCTGACTCCTTTGGTCATCTCTTTGGTTTAGCATCTGCTTTCCCCGTATCACACCCTGCATCTGGATCTAGGTGAATTCCTGTCACCACCTATCTGTTTACAGATTAATTTCCCAATGAGAGACAACATTTCATAAACTTGATTTCTGCAAAAAATCAGGATCTTCCCTTGCTGCCAAAACCCTCTCATCAAAACTTCTCCCACCACAGCAAGAGGGATCCCCCGCGAGGGAACACAAATGCAGAGCAGTTCTGCTTCCATGGAGCCTCAGAAAAGTGCCCAAGCAAGCAGGAAGGAGCTTCCTGTGCAGCTGTGTCCTAGTTTAGGGCAAATTTAGGAGAAAACCTCCAAAAGGGGTCCCTCCAGAAAGCAAACCCACACAGCCCCTCCCCCCATTTGGTTTGGGAAGGATTCCTGGGAGAGAAGTGCAAAGAACCTGTTTATTGAACAGGCACAGCACCCCCAGCACACAAAATGAACAATACCTGGTGACAGCACTCTGTCACTGCTCTGACAAAGATGGCAAATCCAGAAAGTCTCTCTGGGGTGGTGGCTCTGGTATCAGTCCCTCCGTGCTGGGGCAGCTGCTGCAGCCACAAGGTGCAAACTCTGGGTGTGCCCAGGGCCCAGCCCGGAGCAGGCTCGAGGGGTTCCAAAAAAGGGAAAGGAAAAACAGTCCAGGGAAAAATTCAGGCTGGTTAGCTAAACTGACTAATGAGCAGGAGCAAAAAGCAAGAGCAAAGCAGGAGCAAGAGCAAAGCCAAAAGCCAAAGCTGCACTGTGCACTGCCCCGTCTGTGTGTCCCACCAGCCGTGGGGGAGCAGCTGATAACAAAACAAAACAAAACAAAACAAAAAACAAAACAAAACAAAACAAAACAAAACATTTGCTCTTCAGAGCCAGTTGTGAGGGCACAGAACATAATATCCAGCATAAACAAACAGACGAATGGGGATAGAAGCATCATAACATCACCCTAGGACAAGCTGAAATCCTCAAACATTTCCTCTTCACCTCTTTAAATCCTGCTTTGGTGCTCCTGCCCCCTCCAGCCCGTGCTGCAGGAGCTGCAGGAGCAGGAATGCTCCTGGCAAGGAGGAGCCCATTCCCTCCATGCAGGAGCTCCTCACACCTCAGGGTTCATCCTTCCCACAGATGTGTGCATGGAGTCAGCGCTGGGCCGGCTCCAGCTGCGCTGCTGCAGGGGCAGAGCCCACCCACAGCACACAAAGGGATCGTCCTGAGGCTCTGCAGAGACTGGGACACGTCCAGGGGTTCACAGCCTCCATCTCACTCTTGTTAGGATGTGCAGCCCTGTGCTCCAGAATGTCTCATTCCTGTTACAAAGCAGCTTTTCCTGCCCATCATCCTCCTGGCTTGGTGTCTGGGGAAATCCAAACTCAAGTTCCTGGCTGTACCACAGACCATCAACGAGCTGATCTAGTCCAAGATGACCCTTCTCACTGCAGGGGCTCGGGCTAAATAACCTTTATTTGTCCCTTCCAGCCCAAACCATTCTGCCCAGCTGCTCCCACTGTGTGCTGGGGAATGGTGGGGACACAAAGGATTTGACAGTGTGGCCCCAGACTGGGAGCCAGGGCAGCCAGATGTCCATCAGGAACATCAAAGGGTTCTCCAGCTGCCCAAAAGAGCTGTAGGTGGATGTGTTTCTGGATTTTGGCTTTGGTTGAACCCTGTCCTTTTGTAATTAAAAGCAATGAGTGGTGCAGCAGAGCAGAGTGACACAGAGCAGAGCCAGTGACTGAGCTTGTGAGACCAGTGAATACAGACCCAAATTATTTCCGACCCCATATCCCCATTCCTCCTTTACTGGGTGCAGTTCACTCTACTGGAAAAGTAGGAGTGGGCTGAGCCATAATTTATATTTTATTTGCTCAGCAAACACCAGGCAGGGACCAGCACTGGGCATCCCTGGGCACAGGGCAGAGGGGCTCAGGGTGGGCACTGCCCTGAGCCCAGGGCAGCAGTGCTGGCACAGTCAGTGCCCAGGAAACATAACACCTCACTGCAGCATCCTTTGATTTGGGCTCTAGAGGACATTGTGTCCTTCAGAGAGGCTAAAACAGCAAACGAGATCAGACAGGACCTGGACAAAAACCTCCCCAGCCCTGACTCCCCCACATCATCCTCTGAGACAGAGACCATGAGTCAAACCTCACTCTTCCTCCTCCCCTCAGAACACCCTCGCTCCTCTCAGCTCTAATTAAAAGGAAGTGAGTGCTCAGAGCAGGGAGATGAATCCTGTTGTGAACCAGGGCTGGGATGAATCATCCCTCGAGGGCATGGTCCTCCTGGGGGCTGGAGGGTCCTTCTGGGACAAGAGGAGGCTCGGCAGGGAGGGACAGGCAGGACTGCTCCCAGCCAGCCCTCAGTGTGCCCTGTGCCAGCTGGCACAGCACGGCTGATGTGGTGCTCTGGAGCATCCTTATCTCCCCAGGAGAGGCTTTCAGTGAGCTCTCGAGCCCTGGGAAATGGAGATGCTCAACTCATCCTGCTCTGCAGAACTGTCAGGAGGACAGGAGGGGGGACAGCTCGT
Organism: Fringilla coelebs; assembly: GCF_963513975.1. Classification (NCBI taxonomy): domain Eukaryota; kingdom Metazoa; phylum Chordata; class Aves; order Passeriformes; family Fringillidae; genus Fringilla; species Fringilla coelebs. The sequence goes on along the minus strand of NC_140054.1, from coordinate 396,770 downwards.
CCCTGGCTGTCACTGCACAGAGGCTTTGCCCTCCATCAGTGACAGCTGATTCATTCCCAGGCAAGCTTGGGCAAAACTGGTGCCTCTGTGATGGGAAACCAGCAGAAATTTAGCTGTGGCCTGTAAATGACCCACTGTGGGTTAGGCAGCACAGGGGGCACCAGGAGCTTGGGTCACAGTATCCATGGGGCCTGAGGGTTGCTCCATGCCAGGAGTGTTGTAAATCCACAGCCTTTCCTGGCCAGAAGCTCTCTCCAGCCCCAAATGGCCCTTTTGCTCCGGGAGGGAAGGAGCCACTGCCAGCACCCAGAGCTGGAGTGTTGTCCCTGCTGAGCTCAGGAGTAGAGGTGGCACCACAGCTGGGAGCTTTGGGCACCTGGAGATGGACCCAAGCTTGCTGCGGTGACAGTGCCAACACCACGGTGTCAAGAGGGGCTCCCAGCCCTGGGGTGGGACGTGCCAGGGGTCCCCTGGCAGCTCCTGCACCCGCAGCAGGGCTTTTTCCCAGGACAGCTGGGTGGGAGCAGAGCACTGAGGGGAAGTGGCACAGCCCCCACCCCCAGACACCCACACAGCCTCAGATGCCCCCTCCCTGCTGCCCCATCCCAGCAGCACAGAGCACCAACCTGCCCTCCTGGGTGCTGCTCTCTGCTGGGCTGTGTGAGTCACATCACTGATGTCACCTCCCCGCGTCACCCGAGCTCCGAGACGGATTTAACGAGCCTTTGTTTTCCTCAGCTAGGAAAAACCTCAAAGAGACTCAGTCTCCAGCATCCTGAGGAGCCAGCAGGTCGCTCTGCCACTGTCTCTGTCCCCAGAGGAGGACAGAGAACTGCAAAAGGGGCCAGCAGGCTGGCAGAGAGCTTCAGAGACCCAGGGACAGCATCCAGGTGACTCCAGAGCACCTCTGTCCTCCCCAGAACCTGCCCCGTGCTCCCCCCTCACAGGACACAGGTGAGCCCCTGCTGTGCCTTGCACTGGTCTGGCTCCATGAGGGAACCAGGGACAGGTGGCAAAGGGGCAGTGCCACCACGCCTGAGGTCTCCAAAGGCCTCTGCACGAGGAGCTGAAGAATGTGATATTCCTGGCTGGAATTCACACCCATGTGCTGGCACTTGCCCACTGTCACCATGCTCTGCCCTGCAGCCCTGGGGCCACCAAACCGAAGGGACAGAGCCACCCTGGCCTCTCCCTGGGGCTGCTCAGAAGCTTTTGGCCACACCTGGGGAGTGAATCCTGATTTACACCAATATACACAGGGAATTTTAAACTTGTACTGCTTTAAATCCAGAGGAATAAATCACTGAAAAGCAGAAGGGAAAAAAATTCATGACAAAAATTGAGGGAAACAGAGATCACTCTTCTCTCTTCTAAGAAGGTCACTAAAAAGAGAAACATCACATGAGGCCCCTGGGAGCCCAGCAGTGTAAATAGTCAGTGGACAGAGGGCATCTTCTATTAAAGAAAGTGTCTTGCTAAAATACATCGGCATCATATCAATTATTGGATAATGAAATTCCAGTTAATTTGCTGCCTGGTCAGCCACAGCCCTCCTGCCATGCTCCTGAGCAGAGCCAATAATCTTAAGAAAGAATTACATTGGTGTGGAGGCAGCTGGTCAGTGGAATTTGGGAAAGAGCAGCTTCTTCAGGATGGGGGGTGGGGAGGGGGCTCTGCAGCCCCATTGCCCCACAGCCCATTCCCCCTCGTCCTGTCCCTCCAGGCCCTTTTCCAAAATCCCTCTCCAGCTCCTGGAGCACTTCAGACACTGGAGGGGGTCTAAGGTCTGCCTGGATCCTTCTCTTCTCCAGGTGAGCATTTCCATCAGCTCCAGCTCCAGGCTGTTCCCACCTCATCTCAGCAGCGTCCTGTCCCGAGGAGCAGCCAGCAGCAGGTGCCCTGGAAGGGCACACGGAGGGGATGACCACACACAAGCACTTCCCAGGAAGTCCCTTCCAGCCCTTTCCCATTTTCAGCTTTGCAGTGACCAGCCCTGGCTGGATCCTTTGCCCAGTTGCTCCCAGACTTCTCCTCTCCCCTGTGCCCTGCCCTCTCTCCTGGGGCTGCAGACGGGACAAGGATTGTCTCTGTTCACTGGGACCTCAGGGGGTTCCAAAAAGGCCCGAAGACAACCACCCTTTGCTGCCTGGGGGCCTTGATGCTGTGGAGGGAACAAGACCCAAGAAGGGGAAGGTTGGGAACTTCTCCTTTGAAAGAAGACCTGCAGTGTTTGAAAGCAATGACAAAGTGCAGGATCAGATCTCAGACCCATGGCCTGGAGTGGGTTTCCAGTACAAATCCCATTCTAACTCCTTTCCCATTACCCTTTTCCTTTCTCCCTCTGCTGCTGTGAACCATTGGCACTTCATAGTACCAAATATTCTGCATGTTCCGTGCAATTTTAAAGCCATTATGTCAGCTGCTCTCCCCCCGGCTCTTGAGGCCCCCAGTTGCTGTGTCAGAATGTAATTAGGTTTTGATGGGATGTTAAGATTTCTTGAGCTCCTGTGGAGAGGCAGCGTGGGGAGAGGCAAGGCACTGGATTGTGATTGTCACTCCCCATGGGAAGCACTCGAAGACCCTGGAAGACTCATTTACAAAAATGTAAAATAAATAAATAAATAAATAAATCCAAAAGCAGCAGACCCAGTAGGCTTTGGTTTAATCAACTGAAATCACTAAGATTTTTTTACCTCTGTGCCCTTTCCTGCTTGGAGGTAAATGGGAATTAACTCCCTCGTGACCGACGGAAAGTGCAGTGGGGAGGCCCAGCCAGGGCTTTATTCCACACCTGGATCCTGGGAAGCTGGGAAAGCCCTTCCTGAGCTGGGAAAGCCCTTCCTGAGCTGGGAAAGCCCTTCCTGAGCCGGGAAAGCCCTTCCTGAGCTGTTCATCCCTGCTTGTGATAAGGAGGTGCTGCAAGCTCTGCTGCTTCCCCCAGCCGTTCCTGTGCTCCTCCCTCCACCCTGGGACCTGCCCCTCCATCTCCCCCAGGAGCAGGCAGGAGACACTTCCCTAGGCACAAACCTGCCACAAACTCCCTGCAGAGGCAGTGCCCTGGTGTCAGTGCAGCCCTGGCTGAGCATGGTGCTGTGAAACACAGATGTATCTCATGCAATCCTGAGCCATTCCCATCGAATGCCAGTTCAACTGGATAATGAGCCCTATTGATTGCTGCAAGGGCCAGACCAATCTCACTTGTCCTTTCAATGATTATTGTGGCATTGTCTACATTATTTCTGCCCAGCAAAATTAATTCCTCTTTGCCCACCCCTGTTCTGTGGATGGGAGTGTGTTCCAGTCTCCATTCCTGCGGAGGTGGAAGTTAGGGAGACCTCTGCAAGGACTGGAATTAATTCACTTCTAAACTATTGTCAGACAATTTGATATGGTTTTGTTTTTTTTTTTTTTTTGTTTTTCTCTAATACTGCCACTGACATTAGTGGAAAGAAAACAATAGCTGCATCTGGTCACTTAAGGAGTCATTTAAGCCTCCCCTTCCACAGCTCTGCTGACATTTCTCTCTCCAGCCTGGACAGTAATGCATTCCATTTTAATTTTAGCAAATGCTTTCTTTATGATCAGAGACATTTTTCATTTGTATGTGTTTGCATCTCTCTTAAAATTCAATATTTCATTTGGGGCTGCCAGGTTATTGCTGCTCCTCAAAATAAAACATTTGTGGCACAGGAATATTTCAAATTATTTTCTCTGGTTTCCTCCACTCAAGAGCAGCAATTGCCTTTCCAGCCACTCTGGGAGAACCAGAGAGGAGGAGTCAGTCCCAGTCCCAGTCCCTGCCCTCTGCACAGAGAATCTGGAGGGAAATGGGGCTACTTGGGGCTGCCCTGTACAGAATCACCCAAAAAAATCAAAAGGAGAGGCTGAAGGAGATGCTTGCCCTCCTTTGGCCGTCACACCAAAGCTCCTGGGAAAGACTTCCCAGCCAACACCTTTTTACAGTATAATCATATTTCCTGCAGGGTCCAGCAGGAGATTCCTCAGGTGGTCTGAGTCCCTCCTGTGCTGCCTTCAGCCAAGGAAACCAAGGGCAGGGTTCTGCAGTGGAGCTGTGAGGGTTTGTTTGCCTGTGCGTGTCCACCTCGGATGATCCCACAGCATTCCGGGAGGGAGCAGCCCCTGTGCTGGCCCCTGAGCTCGCAGGGGGAGGGAAGGAGCAGAAGGGGTTCCTGTGGGATGGAAGTGGCCAGCACTGGAGTAGTTCTGGGAGCAGGAACTCATCTCTGATCTCCCCTAACAACGGCGCAGAACGAAAGGGTGCAGCCCTGCCAAACCCAGCTCTGCCAGCCCAGCACCCCAAGGGAGCCCTGCAGGAGCGGTGTTTGCACGGCTTGAGGAGAGGAGAGATCGTATTTTATATCAGCAATAAACGTCAGCAGCTAAAATCAGCCTTCAATTCCTAACTGTCGATTTTCCATAAAAATAAAGGCTGGATACCAAGCTGGGCAGGCCACAGGTGAGCTGGCAGACCCAGGAAGCTGGGATGCCTTTAAACACTGTGGTACCTGGGGGTATGAGAAATCTCACCTTATCACAGAGCAGCCCCTCGTTAACAGTGGATTTCCCACCTCTTAACATGCCCTGGCATCTCAGATACACAAGGTCAGACATCTCCCACCACAAGAGCCCTCTTATCCCCAGGCACTCTTGCATCTACAGCATTTCCCCCAGTATTTTCTTTCCTAGTGTTTCTGCCCAGCCCAGCTGTAAATGACTGAAGTAATAAAGCTCCCACCATTTCCCCTGGAAGATTAGTCCGTGGTCCCAGATTTTGCCGTTAGAATTTTTCTTCCTTCCTGATGCAGTTTAAGTTCACCCCGTTATATCAATGTACAGAGAGAAAAGAGAAAAACCACAGGAGTGACAGAGAGGGCAGAAGGATCCGGAAGGGGTTTGGCAGGCTGGAGCTCAGGAGTGACAGGTCCCAGGACAGCTGTCCCAGCCGGCTGCAGAGCGCTGGATAATCCATCTCCTCCCCAGTCTCTGCAGTAGCAGCCCCCGCTGCTGAGATGCTCGCCGGGACCACGGGCTGCCAGCACAGACACACAGCCACCAAATTCCGCCTGAAAACTGAACCCGGGGAAGAAAAGTTCAGGGTGTTGCAGCACTGGCAGAATATGCTCCTCCTTCCCTAATCAGGATGCGTTATTGGGGAACACTTAAAGACAAGTCAGGGGTAATTAAAGGTAATTAAGTGCTCTCAGTGGGGAGAGAGGTGCTGGGGGAGGCGGCAGAGGAGCTGCCCTGCAGAGGAGCTGAGGCTGTGCCGGGCTCGGGGCTCCCCCAGACCACGCAGGAGCCAGCCCTCGAGGCCAGGCAGGCTCAAGCTCTTCGGGGTTCCCCTCTGGGGCATCCTTCCCGCTGCAAAAGGCGTTTCTGAAGGAGCTGAGGGAGAGCTGCAGCGCCGGGAGCAGCTCCCAGCCCGACTGTCCCCGAACGGGACGGGACGGGACCTGTGACAGCCGAGCGGGCACGGGATCCGGGAGGGGAATGAAGCAGCGGCTGGGACTGGGAAAACACTGCCTGCAAATGGGAGTTTAGCCTGAGGAGCAAAAGCTCTGCCCGAAAGCCAGCAGTCACTCTCCTGCAGCCTTCACCTTCCCTGCATTACTGGGAAAAGCCAGTAATTCCTGATTTACTCCTGCTTACACGAACGAGGAGCCCCATAAATGCCCGTTTTACACGAGTCCAACCACATCTGGCAGAGCAGCAATAAGTGGAGCTCCAAGAGCTGCCAGCGCCCCAGGAGCAGAGCAGAGCCACGGCCAGAGTGTCCCACCCTGTCCCTGCGTGGGACAGGTCCTGCCTGGGCTGTCCCCCGAGCTCCCACAGACAGAGTCTGGCTGCCAAAAGAGTCTGTGCTGGGGAAGATGGAACAGGAAAGCCTGATCAATATGATTGCCTGTCAAAAGATTTTGAGAATATGGAAACTATAAGCGAGATTGAAATGAAAGCAGCTCTGAGATCCCTCAGTTACTGAACACCTGGAAAACAATGGCATGGCCAGCTGAAGGTGATCCCCTTTGGATCAGACAATGCCCTCTGCTTGCAGGCAGCTCCAAGGGGCAGAGCAGACCCTGCTGGCTTGGCAGAAGGGGCCCAGAGAGGAGTTTTTAGGGTTTAAAATGGAACACAGCATGGCAATGTAATGATTCTTATAGGCTGAATGTAAATGCTGTAGGATTTGTATCTTGGGCTAGATTGGTTAGTGAGAATTAGAATATTCAGCACAGAAGAAGATTTATGGTATTGTAACAGGAACCTCACTCTCTTATGCTCTCTTATGCTCCTTTTACTCTGTCTCATCCTCTTTACCACACTCTTCTCTCTAGGCCTGCTCTGAGCTGTGTCTGGCAGCTCCCAGCAGGGTCCTGCCCCCAGGCCCTTTGCAATAACCCACAAGTTCCACAACCTGGCTGCAGAGATCTCTGGCCTCTGTCTGTCCTGACTGTCCTGCCCCCAATGCTCCTACAGGTCTGCATGGGAAGGACATTTGCTTTGGGAAGAACTTGTGCATTAATGAACTTGGGAGGGATTTAAAAGCTGTGTGGATGTGGCACTTGGGGACAGGGCCAGGGGTGGGTTTGGCAGTGTTGGACTTGATCTCAGAGGGATTTTCCAACCTAAAAGATGCTGTGAGGTCGTGGCTCTTACTACAGGTTCTGTGTCTGGCTGCAGCCTCACTGTCAAACCTGGACTCCAGACCTTGCCCAGTTATTCCAGCAGAGCCAAACCTGCAGCTCTCTAATTCCAGTTAAACTCACACTAGAGATGCACAGCCTGCACCAAGCCCCTTTTTGGGGTCTCTGGGGGGATTGCTCAGCCTGTATGGATGTAAAGGGGGTGCTTCAGCCGGCCAGACCCTCACACACTGTCAGGACTTGGTTCCTGCAGCAGGTCCCTGTGGCTGAGCGCTCCCTTCGCACCACACAGAGGAGTTCTGCAGAGTTCATGATCTCGAGAGACAAGAGAAGCGCCACAGCAGAGCGCTGTGCCTGCAGGAGCATCAGGCAGTGTGGAAATACAGCACCCCTGGGATGACATCTGTGTTTCTGGAGTTTGCCATGCCCATGGGAACAAAGCCCCTGAGCCGGCCCTGCCGCTGCCCACAGCCTGACAGGTGACAAATGGAGGCAGTGGTGACAGTGCCGGGGATGCCAGGGTGGTGGGACCGGTATGTCCCCAGGCCTGTCCCCGTCTGTCCACAGGGCTCTGCCAGGGGCTGCTTGGATGGAGCCTCTCCAAATCCCATCTGCCAGTGTGGGCTGGGCTGTTTCCAGCCTGGGTGAAGCCTGGAAAACCTGGGCATCCCAGAGAGGGTGGAACCCAAACTGGGGAGGCCACGCCATCTCTAGGCTCTGGACGTGAGGAATGTTGGCTTAAATACCGACATTTTGCTTGGAGATCCCAAAGCATCTTGTGAGACCCTCTCCTGCTCCATCACAGCAGCAGCAGCAGCAGCACATCCACAAAAGGCACTCAGACACCACATTTGGGCTATTCCTGCCCAATTTCTTTATCAGGCCCTTCCCTGTAGATCTGCTGCCACTTCTGTGGATACAGAGCTGTGCATCAAAAAAGGGTTAAAATCCCAAGGCAGCTGCTGATTACATTTTTATGTAGTTCAGAAAGGCCAGTGAGGCCCTAGAAGCAAACATCTTCCCTTTTAATGACACCCTAATAGATTAAGAGGGACCTGTCTCCCCACAAACATTAAAGCAATGGATGGATTACCCTGGCAAGCCCAGCGAGGGATCTCCTGTGCACAGCTGGTGTGGAGACACCAGGAAACAGCCTGCAAAAGAGCCACAACAGCTTTGGGACAGGTGTGGCACAGGCAGGGCAGCGCCACTTCCCTCCACTGTCCCTGCTTGTCCCCAAACAGCCACCCTGGGAGTGGGGCTGTGCCAGGGAAACAGAAAATGGAAAATGGGGTGAGAGGAGGTGTCATTGCAGATGTTTGGGTTATTGCAGGGTCTTGCTTAAAAGGAGGAGGAGAGAAGGGGAGAGGAAATATCTATCAAGCTTTAGAAGAAGCAGGTGGTGGCAGTGGAAGGGAAAGTGCCTGTGGCATGAGTCCAGTGTGAGTGGGATTAGTCCCAAGCTTGTAAAGGTCTCCAAGTGCTCCTGTTGTGGGCCAGCACATCGTTGTCTAAGCCTTGGGGTGCTCTGCACCAGCCTGGGGGCTCTGGGCAAGGCAGGATCCTCAGGCTGCCTGGGGGTGGTCCCAGGGGTTTGGCAGCATCGTCCATCAGCACCCTCAGTGCTTTGCCCTGGCAGGCACCCAGCCAGGACTCCTGTGTCACCGTCCCAGGAGGCCCAGCTGCCATCTCACCTGTCCCCAGGCCGTGAGCCACCTCCAGCCAGGGCTGGCAGGGGCCACAGTGACCCCTCCAGCACTGGCAGGGGGATGCTGGCCCTGCTGGGACTCGCCAGAGGAGCCACTTGCCTGTGACTGGCAGGATGGAAATCTGCCTAATTAGCACCAGTAAAAGCAGCAGCAGCAGCAGGGGCCCGGGCAGCCCCTGCCAAGCAAACATGTTCAAATCAAACTGCAGCTCCTTTGCTCCAAAGTTTACAAGATGTTTCTTTCAAACCCTCATTAAGCCCTTCTGTCATGGCCCCCGTGCCTCAGTTCCGATGCCAGCACACACAGCCCTGCCCCATCCCTGCCCCAGCCCTTTCCCTGCCCCTGCCCTTTCCCTGCCCCTGCTCAGCCCTGCCCCATCCCTGCCCCAGCCCTGCCCCAGCCCTTTCCCTGCCCCAGCCCTGCCCCTGCCCTGCCCCAGCCCTGCCCCAGCCCTTTCCCTGCCCCAGCCCTGCTCCATCCCTGCCCCAGCCCTGCCCAGCCCTGCTCCATCCCTGCCCCAGCCCTGCCCAGCCCTGGCCCTGCCATGTGGATGTGGGCATTGCTGGCACAAGAGGCATGGAAGGGCCAAGGAGGTCTGAGGGATTGGATTTTCCGCTGTCCAGGTCATCCTCTAGACGCAGCCACCTCTGCAAAAGCCCCAGGACAGTTTGGGAGTGGAACTGGAGACATTTCCTGGCCAGAGCAGCCCCGAGTGCAGCAGGACAGAGCTGACCATGGAGGGAGCTGGTCCTGCCCACCCCGGGCAGGGCACACAGTCCATCCCTGCCAGGCTGATCCTTGGTGTCAGCAGAACGCTCCCACAGGGGAACAGCCCGAGCCTGGAACAGGAGTTTTGGAAAGAATTTAATTCCTTGGACTCTCATTAAGTGCTGGACACC